>NC_133659.1:302099417-302201917 GCF_037893015.1 Macrotis lagotis | reverse complement strand
TCACCTGTGACTCCAAAAAGCTGTTGCATGTGCAGCAACCACACCCTGGAAAAACATCTTGACAGACAGGCTAAACCAGGTTGAGGATAACCCACAGGCCTCAAACCTATTAGTGAATTGGGGTGGGGGGGTGTCTATCCTGAATATGCGAAGACTTTCCTTGATATAAAAGTGAATGAGAAAAACTTGTTCCAATAACCATGGAGGTGATTAAGTATTGAGTACTTAGAGCTTGCTCAAACATTAAAAATATCAAAAATACTTGGCTTCAAGGACTAGGAAGAGAGACTGAGGCTAATGACTTTGTGTAACTTTCTCACTTAAATCCAATTCCTATGTCATTCAAGATATCACCAGGGATGCCATTGGTCCTCATTGAAAATAAAGACAAATATCTCCTCCAAGTTTCTCTATCTACTTTGTGTTCATTTCATATTTATATATGTCTCCTTCATTTAGAATATTAGCTCCTTGAGTGCAGGTGTATTTCTTTGAATTCTTGGAATTTTCCTAGTTCTTAGAATGCCACTTACTATATTATAGCATATGCTTAACAAAAACGTTTTAACTGAATGACATTTAAATTCATAGTTAGTAAAAATGAGATTGTTAATTGAGATGGTGAACATCCAGAATTTTTTGAAAGATGATAGAAAACTATGCTTTGGCGTGTTATTTTTAAAATTACAGTCATTGTTCTGTATGTTGTTCTGTAACAGAGCAATGAAAGAGATGACCTGTCCTACAGAAGTTAGTGCCAAGTGATATATCCTAGAAATCTGTCAGTAGGGCTAAGAAAGAAACAGATGTTTCCTCTCATGTGTTTCCTTACTGTTAACATTACCCCTAATCACTTAGTTCGATTATGCAATGGATGATATTTTGAAGAATGCTTGTCACTGAGTGGGGTGTGATTATTGTTACTTTATGTTCTCAATCCATTAATGTGCATGTATATTATATATATATGCATATATCTATCTATATATATATATATATGTCAATGGATTTTGAATATTGACATCACAGAGGCATAATATGTTTCTATATAGTTTCACATTCTTTGTTCTAACCACACTTACCTTTTTTACTCCTATCATATGACATTCCATTTCTCATTTCCATGCCATCTTAAATTCACACTCTCCTTATCCTAACCATTCAGAATTCCTAATTTCTCAAATCTGACCTTAATTATTCCCTCCCACATAAGACTATTCCTGGTCCTTCTAGCTGATAGTTACTCTTCCCCTAAATTGGTTGATTAATTTCTTATTCTCTCAAGACCTACAACTTCACTATACCTCACCTTTAGAGAGATGGTCATACCTTTGACCTCACTATCACTCCCAGTTAACTGCTACTTCTATGATTCAGAAACCTGAAATTCTTCTTTTAACGTCAAATCATTCCATCTCTTATTCTGTCTTGTTTCTACTGTCTATCCCTTCAATCTCAAGGAGACATCCAGTGGCTCATTTTTTTTCTGTTATTCTCCTATTTCATTACTGCCCTCTCTTTCTACCTCTCATAGTTTGTACCTTATAGTTAACCAATTTGAATGTGCACCGACCTCTACCCTCAGATTATTTAATTTACCCTCAATTCCCCTACCACCTTGCCTTTTCTGATCTTTTTTACATGCTACTGAATAGCAATAAAGTCACTTAGATGTTTTGAGTTTAATCTAATCTCAAATTGACCCTTGTTATTTCACAGTATTCTTATCTTGATTAATACTCCTAAGAATAAGAGTTCTAGGGGTGGCTAGGTGGTACAGTGGACAGAGCACCGGCCTTGGAGTCAGGAGTAACTGGGTTCAAATCTGACTTCAGACACTTAATAATTACCTAGCTATGTGGCCTTGGGCAAGCCACTTAACCCTATTGCCTTGAAAAATCTGAAAAAAAAGAGTAAGAGTTCTAAATATCTTCTCCCTCAATCTTTCTGTCTTCTACTTTACTCTGAGAATCAAGGTCAACCAGCCATCATGATCTATTTTTTCTTACCATCCATATACCTTAAAACCCATAATTCTCTCTTGTGCTAGCTATTGAAAATAAGATGATCCTTATCCTTATCCAGAAAAATCAAACCCTCTATTTGAATCCTAAATTCATTCCCTTTCCTCTACTCCAGAATTTTTTCCTTTCAATCATTTCATCTCAAGCTGCTATCTTTAATCTACTTTTGTTTACTGGTTCCTTTTAATAACTATGACAAAGTCCAGGTCTACCTCATACTTAGAAATTTATCTTTTCACCCTGTCATCTGCTCAAGTTATCATCTTATATATTTATTTTTTTGTCAAATTACTTTAAAAAGTGTCATTCATTAATTAGATCCATTTTGAAATTCTGAATCACTTTTCAACTCTTTGCAATATGGCTTCATCCTCATAATTCAATTGGAACTGTTCTTTGCAAAGGTGTAAGCTCTCTTTCCAGTTTCCTCTAGAAAAATTCTCAAGATAATGTGAACCCCAATGAATTTATCTTTAAGTTTTGTTTCCCTTAAATTTTGTTTCTTTTCAAATGACATTGCATTAAATATTCAATCATCTTTCTCTATAATGTATATCTTTAAATGAATTCATCCTCTATATTGATGATATTTTTGGCTGCCAAGTCTCTTTCAATGTACCTTGACAAAAAGATTAAAATTTCTTTTGACTTTTTTTCTTTGTTTGTTTTTTTCTGGTTGAGGGCCTTTCTGGGATCTTTAACTCTCCTCATAGTACCATCTATTCTAGATTAAGTAAATATATTTTTTTAAAATGTTAGTGATAACTGATGCCTTTATTTTTGTGTGCTTCCTATATTTCAGAATGAATATATCATTGAATTAGTTTGGAATTAATTACTATGTAGTATCTTCTCATGTTTGTATGTTCAACTAATTTGGCAATGATTTTGCTCTTAGTAATCAATGTTCTATATATCTTTTTTATCTTTTGAACTATAGTCAGTTTTATTTGCCATATTGTTGAGTTCCTTGTGCCTAGCACTTAAAACTTTCTTTTTGAATAATTTAGCTATTATATGCAGGTTTGTGGTTACTGAGTAGGCAGTAAATCTTTGCCTTCCTTGATATCTTCTTTTTAAACTTTTTTAGACTCTTAGAAAGATTTTATTTGAGTTTTACAATTTTTCCCCTAATTTTGCTTCCCTTCCCCCACCCCCCACAGAAGGCAGCCTGTTAGTCTTTACATTGCTTCCATGGTATACATTGATCTAAGTTGAATGTGATGAGAAAGAAATCATATCCTTAAGGAAAAAAAATAAAGTATAAGAGATAGCAAAATTACATAACTTTCTTCTTTCTAAATTAAAGGTAATGATCTTTGTTCAAACTCCACAACTCTTTCTCTGGATACAGATGGTATTCTCCATCTCAGATACCCCAAAATTGTCCCTGATTGCTGCACTGATGGAATGGGCAAGTCCATCAAGGTTGATCATCGCTCCCATGTTGCCGTTAGGATGTACAGTGTTCTTCTGGTTCTGCTCATCTCGCTCAGTATCAGGTCATGCAAATCCTTCCAGGCTTCCCTGAATTCCCATCCCTCCTGGTTTCTAATAGAACAACAGTGTTCCATGACATACATATACCACAGTTTGTTAAGCCATTCCCCAACTGAAGGACATTTACTTAATTCCTTGATTTCTTGATCTTAACATTTTTAACATAATTTTTCCTATCCTCTATTTCCACCTTCACTTTTAAATGAGTATCAAAAATGTCCAGTGACTTAGATTAGAAGATTTTATGTTCAACAAACTCTGCTCTTTCAATCTCTGAACTGGATTCTGCTGGTAATCAGTAATCTTTGTCATGGTTTATTTATTTATGTTAATTTTGAACACTTTGCAGTGTTTGTGACCAAGTACCTCTATGATATATTATTCATTCTTGCAAATTTAGTGGAATTTGCTGAAGAATAGAAGAGGTTATTTTTTTAGCCCAGTGTATAACATAAAGTAGACTCACATATACTATATAATAGTAGTCTCTTCATAAATACATAGAGTAGTGCATCATATTTCACTGAATGGTACAGTAGCATTACTGTACCATATTGCATATATTTCCTTGTGTTCATGATACCTAACATAGTTTCTCAGACACTTTAAATATTGTATAAAGGCTTGAATTTAAAATAATTGAATCTCTTTCAACCAGAAATAATAGTTCCCATCTCAGAGTTCAAAGTTGGATTTGGCACACTGACCTTTGGGTTATAGTGTTACATTTATTATATAATATATATTTTATTATATATTTATTATAGTAAACATTAATTAGTTTGCTTATTTTCTAGTAAATTGCTCTGAAGTTTCATGTCTGTAATAATATGCCAGCTCTTCAGGTAAGGTAGGTACTGTTTTCCTTTTTCCTTTGGTATACCTAGAAATATCATGGTAAAGTTAATAGAAAGCAGACTTGGAGTTGGGAAGACCCATTCTGAATGTATGACCTAGGAGATTTTTCCTAATCTCTCAGTGTGCAAAGCAAATCTTTAACAATTCAAATTTCAGACAAGATGCTGATCTGAATTGGCAGTTTCCTCCATTTGTTATTTCCCATATACCAATGAAATCATAGAGTCCAGATCTTATCTCCAATTCTTTTAATTAAAGATTTTATTTATTTTGAGTTTTACAATTTTTCCCCCAATCTCAATTCCCTCCCCCCCACTCCCACCCCCCAACAGAAAGCAATTTGTGAGTCTTTACATTGTTTTCATGTTGTACATTGATCCAAACTGAGTGTGATATTATCTCCAGTTCTTAGCACAATACCACTTTTTGGTCATATCCCACTCTGTGACTCCAATTGGAGTTTCTCAAGGAAAAAGTAACCATACTGTAGTGATTGATCATTTCCTTTTCCATCTCATTTTGGCTATGAGAAAACAAGGCAGAATTAAATGGCTTGCCCTGGGTCACACAGTTAATAAGTGTCCAAAGCCAGATTTGAACTCAGAAACATGAGTCTTCCTAACTGCACACCTGGAACTCTATCTGCTCTATGATCTAGCTGTCACATATGGTGCTTAATATTTATTAATTGAGGTGTTTCTCTGATGATTCATTGTGTGATCCTGAGTTCAAAATCAACTAGGGGATAGCAAAATGACAGCATTCCCCTAAGCAAGAACTGTATACCTGATGTCTGTGGTTCAATAAATCTATAATCAGCAGGGTGGCTATGAAGAAATATCATCATTTTGCCATAGCAACTCTTGAAATCATCTAAAAAGTCAAAAGGGGAATCTACAAGACTACAAGAGGGTCCCTGTAAATATTAATGTTTTCCTTTTTAAGCTCCTTAAGGACATGAGAGTTAGCATCCTTTTTCATTAAATAACTAAGAGGGCTTCACACACTGCCACGTATTTAAAATAGATAAACTTTCATTAAATTTCAAGTCAACGTGTTTATTAAATGCTTACTATGTACACTGTTTGTTAGCAAATATTTGTTGGGTGAGTGAACACATGATGAATGGATAGATACTTTCATGGATCATTCCCCATCCCCACCCCTACAGTTTCCCTAAGCATCTCTGCATTTTAGTTTAACAAATGATCTTCCTGATGGCTTAGACAATATCAATACAAACATAGTAAAAATTCATTTATTCTATTTATTATTTATTCATGTTGAAAACAAAGTAATCAGATGTTCTCTTGTCATTTGTGGATGATTATAAAACTGATCTGTATCTATGGAGAATGAGTTGAAAATAATCACCATTTATGCATACATTTATGCACATAAAATGCAACCCTCCTACTAACAGCCTGGATAAGCAAAGTCAGGAAGAAATATATTCCCAATTGCTAGCAAATGTCCAATAGAAATCCATGAGATTCTCACTTAAAATGTTTTCCTAGTGAGGGTATATGCAAAAGAATAAGTTTAGTGAAAACAAATATGAATGACAACTGCAAAGGCACTCTTCCTGCTGAACTGAATTAAATACCGACAACTTTAAAGAGAAGGAAAAATAATTTAGAAACACCTTTTCATTCTGTAGTTACAACTATAGTATGCATTCTGCTTATACAAAGTTCTTATTTTATTTGTAACTTCCTAGGGAAATTATCAGTCATAGATGGAACACTGACAAAAATTGTATTTAGATTTTTATTTAATAAAAAAAATGAATGCATATTCTCTCCCATTAACGTGTATAGGGATAGAGGTTACAAGGTTTCAGAATTGAAGGGGGTCTGAAAAATATTTTGTTAAACACTCACACTGCTGAGATTCATCTGTTTTTTTTCCTACCCCAGTCATGCTATGCAGATTATACTATTCAGTCCTTTAATTCAATAGAAAGTGAAATTGGATTAACAAGACTCTATAACGCAAATATTCAGACAGTAATCATATAGATTAAGGACAATGAGGTAGGACAATGGATAACAACAGCAGACCTGGAGTCAGAAAGACAAGGACTTAAATATGAATGACACACACTAGCTGTATGACCATGGGGCAAGTCACAACCTCTGCCTGCATGAAACTGGAGAAGGAAATGGCAAACAACTGCAGTATCCTTGTCAAGACAACTCCATGGAGAGATGATCCATGAAGTCATGAAAAGTCAGACATAATTGAATGAATAAACAATACAACATATAAATTAACATTATAAATTAACATAGAAATAGGATTTTAATTTGACAGCCCTAATCCACTTCATTCACCTAAAGGAACTGGCATGGCATCACAGAATCTATTTCAGACCTTGAACTAGAATTAGAACCTATCAGGTTATCATTCTGTCTTGACATTTCAAATAACTCCATTATTTGGATTGCTTTGCATAATTGAATATTAGTGATTTGGTAAGTCTGAACACTCAAAACTGAAAGTACATCCAAAAGCAATTGGAGAATTGATCCAATTAGCTTCATAACTCTCATCAATATTTTGACTGGGTTCTGATAATTATATTAATGAAATATCATATACTCCAATATATGACTAGAAGTAGAAACTGAATCATTTTCTTTTCTAGGATTCACAGTCTTTTTTTTTTTGGTAAATTGCACTGTTAGCAGGCATGAAATATAGTCTTATAGGGTTGTCTTTGAGTTAATAGTGATAAACTGATAAACTAAGTGATTTGAATTTGATCGCAGAGTCAATCTGTGTCCAGTCAACTATAATTATTAAAAGTAATCATAAAATAAAGGAAATAACTTGCGAAAATATTTTTATCATCATCACCATGCTCAAACTATTTTTGAGCAAGTTTAGAGAGCTAAAATGGAATTCTTTCATATATTTGTTCATTCATCAAACATTTTTTCAGGGCCTCCTATAGATGGTAGGTAGAGTTAGGAGCTAGAAGAAAGGCCATAATAAAGACTATGGAAAACCATTTTCAAGATTGTCTACAATCTAGTAACAGTGATAAGATTTATATTGAAAGCATCCCAGATGTGAGCACATGAATCATTTAGATGACTTTCAAATGACAAAGGGTAACTATCTTCAAATTCAAAAGTCATCTTTAATCAGAATTTATTACTCATCTTGTTCTGCAGAAGATGGCTTTCTAAGAGCAATAGATATGAAGATGAGAATAATAGAAGACTTGCCCTGAAGGGGCTTATATTTTAGTGGAGTTTAGGAGAATAGAGAAAAGATATATATATTTGTGTGTATGTTAATAATTGTAGGTGGCATTGTGGATAAAGCAATGGGCCTGGAATCAAGATCTGAGTTCAAATCTGTCCTCAGATACTCATTAGCTGTAAAATCCTAGGCAAGTCACTTAAACCTGTTTTTCTCAGTTTCTTATAGGTGAAATGAGATGGAGAAGGGAATGATAAAGCACTCCAATATCTTTGCCAAAATAAAGTCTCAAAGAGTCATACACAACTGAAACAAAGCAATCATCCCCCCATCATATTCCTTCACATATGACAAAACACTAAAAAGAGATAAAATTATATGTTCCCTCCTCCCCCTACTTTTAGATGGAGAGATGGATGCAGATTAGAGATTGCTTTATTCATCAACACATAAGAATGACTAAAAGCCTATGTAACTATTATTAGACTGTGACTTGCTGTTTTTTTGCTATTATTTGTGTCTTTGGTATTAGTAAGGTGCCTGGTTCATAAAAATAATTAATGCCACTTGACTGGTTATTTAAAGATGTCCTCTAGAAAATGTATTATTAGAAAAAGAGGAAGACCAATAAATCTAAAATCAGAAATCTATGGTCTGCATTCTGACTCTTGATGTTTACTCTGTGTGATTTAGAGAAGTTATCTTCTCCCACAATTCTTATATTCCTTATCTATCAGATAAAACAATTAAACTTAATAGGCAATGAAGTCACTTCTAACTGGAGTTAGGATCTTAATGAAAGTAAGGAATAACACAGATTACAATAAGAACACTTAGAGTTCCATTTAAAATTTGCAGAGTATATAACAACCTTGTAAAGCAGGCGGCATAACAAGTAAGATCCTGATTTAAATATGAAGAACTGATGCTTGGTTAAGTTGAGTCATAGTGTAAGAGATAAACTACTGGACTTGGAATTATGAAAGACTTGGGTTCAAATAGAAGCTTGATCAAGTCACTTAACCTCTCTGTCACAACTTCTTCATCTGTAAATGAGATTGATAGCCTCTAATTTCCCTTCAACTCTAAAATTAAAATCTAATGGTTTACCCCTATTCCTTAAGGAAGTCATTTTAGTTGAATATGTTTCTGCAATAAAGCAGAGGGCAAAATAGAAATGGAGAGAATCCACCAATCCCCCAGAGAAAGAGACCCCCAAAAACCAACCCCTAGGAATATTATAGCCAAGTTCCAGAACTCCCAAGTCAAAGAGAAAATATTACAAGCAGCCAGAAGGACACAGTTCAAATATCGTGGAGCTGCAGTCAGGATCACACAGGACTTAGCGGCAACTACATTGGAAGCTCGTAGGGCTTGGAATACAATATACCAGAAGGCAAAAGAGCTTAGAATGCAGCCAAGAATGAACTACCTAGCAAGGCTGAACGTCCTCTTCCAGGGAAAAAGATGGACTTTCAATGAACCAGGGGAATTTCAAATGTTCATGTTGGAATGGCCAGAGCTGAACAGAAGGTTTGATCTTCAGATACAGGACTCAGGTGAAGCATGGAGATTGGAGGAGAGGGGGGAAATATGAGGGACTTAATGAGGATGAACTGCATGTATTCCTGCATAGAAAAATGACACTGATAATATTCATATGAACCTTCTCAATTAACAGAGCAGGTAGAAGGAGCTTTTATAGTTGAAGCACAGGAGAAAGCTGAATTTCAAGATAAGATATGGTGTAAAAATGGAGTCAATAGAAAAAAAGGGAAATGTAATAGGAGAAAGAAAAAGGAGAGAGGGAATAGTCCAAGATATTTCATATAACAAGATTTTTCCTTATTACAATGAGCTATTGCAATGATATGGAAGAGGGGAGGCAAGGGGGAATGAGGGAACCTTTGCTCTCATCAGAGGTGGCTAGGAGAGGAAACAACAAATATACTCAATGGGGTATAGACATCTGGAGTAAGAAGGAGCAGGGAGCAGGGGGAAGGGGTGGGGATGTGAATGAAGCAGGAGAGGATGGACCATGGGGGGACAGTGGTCAGATATAACGCATTTTCTTTTTTACTTCTTGCAAGGGGCTGGGATTGGAAGGCCTGCCCAGGACCCTGACAGGGCCAGGTGGATGCTGGGCCTAAGGGGTGGTATGGGGGCTCAGGGCTTCTTGGCCCCAGGACCAGGGATCTGTCTGCTGCACCACTCAGCAACCCTACAGCAGAGTCAGAGTGAAAGGAGAGAGAAGATACAGTACATGGTAGTGGAGAAATAAGAAAGGAGGGAGTTGTGATCAGCAATGGCAATGGTGGAAAAATATGGAAGTAACTTTTGTGATGGACTAATCATAAAGAATGAGATCCACCCATGACAGAGTTGTTGGTATTGGAACAAAGACTGAAGCACATTTTTTATTATTATTATTTTGGGAGGGTGCAGGGCAAATGGGGCTGGGTGGCCTGCCTGGGGCCGCATAGCAGGGTGATCGTTGGGTGTCTGAGGCCGGATTTGGACCCGGGTGCTCCAGACTCAAGGGCCAATGCTCTGTCCGCCATCCAACCACCCCTGCTATTATTACTATTTTATTTTATTTTGAGTATTTTTTTCTTTTTTTGTTTTTTGCAGGGCAGTGGGGTTGGGATTGCTTGCATGTCACACGGCTGCATGATTGTTGGGTATATGAGGCTGGATATGGGCTCTGGTGCTCCATCCATTGCACCACCTGGCGATACTTACAATTATTACGATTATTTTTTTTAATTTCAATTTTTTTCTCTCCCCTTTACTTTATTGCTGAAGTGAGTTTATATTTTTTGGGGGGAGGGGGTATTTTGTTTATTCTTAAACAAGAATATTTTATTAATGTATAAAAACATTATTTGTACAAAATGAGAATAAATATTAAATATTTAAAAAAGAAATGTAAATGATCTTTGTACATTGTGTATAATCAAAAACATAATGTAATTACTGCAATTTCAAGTATATTTTCCATATATGTGTGGCATATGATCTCTCTCTCTATATATATATATATGTATATATATAACTTTCCTCTTTATGTAAAATTATACATATAGGTATATATATATATTCATATGGAAAGGAGGCAAAGGGAGAGAGAGAATATTAGTTACACTTTTCAGAAAGACAAGAATTTATTTAGCTGTGATCTGAAATATTTGGTTCCAAAGTCTAGCTCTTTGTCTCAATTGGGTGACATTTTAAACTTTGAATGCAAAATTTTAAAACTATAATAACTTTTTTTCAAGTTGCTAAAGATGAGAGTTTTTATTCTGGAGGAAGCTTTTACAGAAGTCCCTCAACTATCTGATTCTCTGTGAGTTCAGTGATGTCATTAATTCTGCACTCAAGAAAAGTGTGGGATTGATTTAATCAAAGGATAATTATAGTACTTGTCATGGCAATATAATTTTATTCTTTCATTAATAGGATGCAAGCACGTAGTGAAAATTTGAAACCCTATCTCACGGACACTTCTTTCCTTTTTTTTCCCCTTTCTACTGTATTTGTTCTTCCTTTGTCAGCTCATCTCCTTGGTCTCATTTTCTTTGTTTCCTTCCCTTTCATACCTCTCTAACCTCCCTCTCCCTTTTTATTTTCTCTGTTCCTTCTTTTCTTTTCTGAACTTTGCAAATTCTCTTCATTCTTGGGGACCTATCTATCCACTCTGGGATTTTGCGATTTCATAGGGTTCTTTCTCCTTCTGGAGACCTAGACTTGTAGGGCATACATTGCCAATTCCTCTCCCTGGTTATTGTTTTAAGTAATTCTTTTTAAATCATCAAATTAGAGATCTGGTTGTCTCTGCTGGAGTCAATGGCAACTCTGTCTTCATGCAGTTGCCTAGTTGCACAATCTTATCACTTCTGAAACAGATGTTTACCTGAGGTTGATATCTCCTTTTTTTAAGAAGATGAATCTCAGGAAATAGAATCAAACCATGGTAACCAGAGTGCACAAACAGACACAGAATTCTCTTATAGAAGCACTCAAAAAGCTCTGAATAGGGATTTGTTTACAGTATTAACAGCATATGGCTTAGGGTAGATTTGGGAGACATGTTACTACTCAGCCAGTTTGTAAAGGATTAGGGGAAATTGAGAAGCACCTGAAGGAGAGACAGCATCCAGGAGGTCTAGTTCAGACTGACTCCAAATGAAAACTGAAGGTATGCTTTTAAGCCAACTTTGTCTCATCATCAAATGGTCTCCATTGTTTCCTGTTTGTTCAGCTCATCACTTTTCTATTTTTCCTCATAAATTGGCCATTGAAATTCAAACATAGGAGCATAAATTTAGAGCTGGAAGACAATTTGAAGGTCAGCTTTTCCAACCCCTTCGCTTTATAGATGAGGAAACTGAGGCCCAGAGAAGAGACTTGCCTAAAATCACACAGGTATTAAAGAAGAGAGGGAACTTTGTCTCTAACATCATTCCCTCCCTTCATTCATTTTCATCCAGTATTTGTTGAACACTAATAAAATTATGGATCAAGCACTGTGTATTATTAATATAAAACATAAGAATAGAATAACCATCGTCTCTATGGAATTTAGACACTAATGTCAGTAAGGAAATGGTAATGCTATAAATAACATTCTAAGGAATAACAAGTTCATTTCACCTTTCCTTGCCTCTCTTAACATTTAGCACAAGTACCAGTGCATAGTAGGGACTTTATAAATTTCTATTGATTGGCTGGCCTATCCTTTCATTGTCATAGACAATTTTGTATACAAAAGCAACCAACCTCTGCTGCAACAGATAACTTTGGGAGTTTGATTGAGCCAATTGAACCAATATCCCTGAATTCAGGACTTCTGTCCTCTAAGGTCAGCATAACACTCTACTTGATACTACCTCTTAAGCCATTGCCATGATATTACCTTTTATCTTCTTCACTAACCCAGCATTATATTTCTTTTCCTGGATGATTATTCTCTTTTTTCTATTGAAAATGTAGATTCTTTCTTGATGCCACATTGGTTTACAACCCTGTGTATCTCAGGTGTGTTCTGATAGCATTTCTTAAACTCTTAAGTGGGGATGGAGTACATGTCTTTGGTGCTGAAGTGGCTCACATCTTTTATCATTTGTAGATTACAACACTTTCAAATGAGACAAAAAAAGATAAAAGCAGAACTATAAAACCATGATCTCTCAATGACATTACTAAATCTGCATCCCAAAAGAGATGCAAAAACAAAGAGGAAAAGGATTTATAAGTATAAGGATAATTTACTAGCTCTTTTCTGGTGGTAAGAAATTGGAAATTGAGGGGCTTCCCATCAGTTGGAGAATTGGTGAACCACTTGTGTTATGTGATTATGATGGAATGCTATTCTGCTATGAAATGATGAGCAGTGGAACCAATGTAAAGACTAACAGAATTCCTTCTGTGGGGGGTGGGGGATGGAAGCAAGAATGGGGGGAAATTGTAAAACTCAAAATAAATAACATATTTCTTAAAAAAACTAAATGTTGAGCAGGATGATCTCAGTAAAACCTGGAGAAACATGTACCAATGCAAAGTTAAATGTATTCTGTATAAAGTCCCAGCAATGTTACAGGATGATCAGCTGGGAATGACTTTGCTTTTCTTGGAAGTGCTATGACCCGAGACCAATAAATCTGAAGAACTTATGATAAAGTATCCATCCCCAGAGAAAGAACTAATGGTACTTGAATATAGATTGAAGTATACGTTTTTTTACTCAATTTTCTTCCTGACTATTATGGCAATGTTTTCTATGACTACACATTTTAACCCATATCAAATAATTTACTTTCTCAATAAGAGGGAGATGGGAATAAGGGAGAGAATTTGGAACTTGAAATTTAAAAAACAAATGTTAAAACTTGTTTTTATGTACCTGAGGAAAAACAAAATACTGGATGGTATATTTAAAAAATAAGAAAAGAAAACAAGAAGATAAAAATATATTTTGGAAAAATATTTCATTTATTTTCAAATCCTGACTGCTAATTCTTGCCTGAAATTAAGAAATCAGTGTGATACATTGGATACAGCACTGTACTTAGAATCAGGAAGACCTTGATTAAAATCCTGCCTCAGAGACTTACTAACCATATAACCTGGGTAAATCGTTTAACCTCTGTCATCCTCATTTTCCTCATATATAAAAAAGGTATGATAATAGTACCTATCTCTCACTGTTGTTATAAAAATAAAATGTGATATTTTTATAAATAACTATATGAATATTATTTATTACTCAAATATATCAATTATTTTCATTAGTAAAATGATGGATGACTATATGTCTCATAAGGTCTTTACTGTTTCTAAAATTTATTATATTAAAATGTTTTGTTTTGTTTTGATTTTTAATATGTTTTTATTGCCTCCATATCTATATTCTTCTCTCCCCACTGCCATCCCATCCACTAAGCCATCCTTTTTAAAAACAGGATGAAAGAGAAAAAAGGAGAAAGGAGAAATGTAGCTCAGAACAAACTGGGTAACCCATCAATTGAGTCTGACAGTAATGTATACAAGATTCCACAACTATTGGCTATCTTTCCTGCAAAGTTTAGGAGGAGGTGCTTTTCCTTTTTTTCTCCCTCAGTACTAAGCCTGGACAATATAATTAATTTCCTACTATTTGATCAGGAAACTTAAAAAAATTGGGGATCATTGATCCTTTATTGTTTTGAGTCTTTCCACTTGCTGCCTTTTTATTTTAAAAGCATGTTTATAGTTGTTTACATGATTTCATCAACACAAGAATATGTCTCCTTGAGGGCAAGGATTGTGTTGTTGCCTTTGTTTTAGTCCTTAGTGTTCAGCACAGTAGCAGATACATATTGGGTGCATAATAAATATTTGTTGACTAAGAGATTTAAAGTGGTTTACTTTAAATTTCCTTTGATATCAGCTCCTTCATCCTTTTATTATTGTAATCAGAATCATAATGCTCATTGGTATGGGACTTTCTCCTCACTGATAGCAGTCAGTACTCTATGAAGGGCAGAGTCAGTGAAAGTAGAACAGAGAAATATATCAAAGGTAGCAAAAAGATAAAAAGGTATATGATGGATACTATTAGTTCCTCTCATCTTGATTTCTAGCTGGAGTCACATTCTCCCTTTGACAACCAAAAGAGGGATTAATATTGCCCATCTTTTCGTTTTTTTTTCTTTTTTTGCAAGACAAAGTTAAGTGACTTACCCAAGGTTACACAACTAGGTAATTATTAAATATCTACAGCTGGATTTGAACTGAGCTCCTCTTGACTACAGAGCTGGTGCTCTATCCACTGTACCAACTAGCTACCCCTCATCTTTTCTCTTGACTTGACTGTTTTCATTGCCCTTCTAATTACTTTTGCCCAAGAATTGTTATTTAAAAAATGATGTCACATGGCTTGAAGCTAAAAAGCAGAAGCACTAAAATCTCAAAGACATTCAAGAAACCTAAAGAACTTTGAGCTCTCTTCTCTTTCCCCTAACCAACTCTGCCCTTTCCCTGAAGGAGGTCCAAGTCATTTATCTCCATCACTGAGAAAAGATTTTCACACCCATAGGCTTTGATTTATAGTAGAAATTTCACATGAATTCTAAATGAATTTATACGAATCCTAAACCCTGATACTTCTATAGGTTCAGAAGAAGCAGGATGAAAATTATCATTTTAAAGCAAGGCTTACTATTCTAAAATAATATTTATAATATAAAAAAGTTTAAATATATGCATAACACATTTACACATGTATGTACAAACATAACATGCACATATACACACATATGTGTATATATATGCACATATAAATTCCAATGAATAGAGCACAGCCCTAGAGTAAGGAAGACCTGAGTTCAAATTTTATCTCAGACCTTGTCACATACTAGTTATGTGACCTTGGACAAGTCATTTAACCTGATTGCCTTGCCAAAAAAATAGTTAAAAATAAGAATGGGTCTCTAGACTCTTAAAATCAAATATGACTAATTGTGGTTAGATATCTTAGTAAAAGAATTGATCCCAGAGTTGAGTTTGGCATTTCTAATGGGAAAATCTCTTACCCCAGTTCATATAGATTGAAAATGTTTTACCTGAGGATTAAATAGAAGTTAAATTTACAATATAGAAAATTCCAAGTTAATATGCATATTTAGCCTCTGTATCATACTGCACATTTCTCTTATTGGATCACCTGTTATATTTTTGCAACCTGTTTATTGCTTGTTTTGGCCACTCCCCACCGTCCTCCCCCATTCACAAGAGTATACATTACTGGGGTAAAATTTAAATGACATTTCTTTGTAAGAATAATTTCAAGTAGCAATTGGTTAACTATTAGTCATCACAAATTTGATGAACGGAGGAGGGAAAAGTCAGAGATTTATAATTGCAGATTATAATCAGAGAAGCTAGATAAACAGAAAACAGATAGTATTTAAAATGTACCATTACCTCACCTAGATTCTGATGTAATTAAATGACAAGATTTTGAAGGACCCCTGTTCTAACAGGTTGATAAATGTGTGTGAAGACATTGGAATGAGGATAATACCTTATTTCTAGTATAAGTACTTAATTTTAATTGACTGGATGATTCAAAATCTTGAGTTTAACAAATAAATACATTTAAATGAGTTGCTCTATATACTGTTCGTCACTGGGATTTATGTTGGACATTTTATGTTGTATGTGGTCAGTCAGTGAAAAATTAAAATCTCCTCACCCTATTTTTTTCACAAAGGCATCATTTGAGTTGCTTAGAGATTCAAAAGGAATAAAATACTATTATATGACCATTTCTCTCCTGCAAAAAAGTGTCTCCTGATATTCTAAACAATCGTCCTAATATTGTTTGAATAATGAATACAATTGGACCTTCTCTCCCATTCACCTCTTCAAAGTCACCCACAAAATGCACTTTAAACTATCTCAATCAAAAATAAGATGGCAGAGATCTGTACCATCTCCATTAGGGTACTTACTTTAATATAGTTGCAAAATGTTCACATCTATTCTCCACTGAAAACCTCAGATTTACTTCCTTCTCCTATGCAAGAATTTTAATATAAATAAATAACATTTGAATATTGTTAAAGAAGCCTTTAAAACTGATTAATATTCTTACCTGATCTATTTAAGACAATAAGCTGACCAAGAATTTCCTAAGATTTCTCTTTGAGAACTAAGATTTAGGTCTTCAACAGTAATTGCACCCTAGGTTCTTAAAAATAAGGGAGAATAAAAGCAGGTGAAAAATACTTGTGGAATTAATTAACAAGTATCAACAAACACCTACTGTTTTAGGATTATGAACAAGATAAACTTTTAAAAGCTCAAATAGCAGATTTGCTTGCCAGAACATTCTATAATCACCACATGTTGAAATTGAGTTGTAGTCATTTTAGAAAAGGGTTACTTGTTATTTGGAGTGAAAATAATCAAATGCTGGCACTCCACTACTAAGAATATTAGTGTGCTGTGCTCGCTCGCTCTCTCTCTCTCTCTCTGTCTCTGTTTTTCACTTTTATAAGTCACTTTGTTTGCAAAGCATTTTACACATGTTATCTCATTTGATTCTCATAATAACCTATTATCATCTATCATTATCCCTAGATGAGGAAAATAGGCAAATAGAGGTTAAGTGACTTGTTCCAAGTCATGCTACTGCTAAGGATGGGGCAGGAGTAGAATTCAAATTTGAGTCGCCCCAATTCCTAGTTTTCGTTCTACCTACTGACCACAACCTCCTCTAATCTTTTCCTGTAATCTTCATTGAAAGGATTAGTTAAAAAAAGGAAGAACATCCTGTAGAAAGGTTTCTCTCTAAATAAACTTGTAATCGCATAAAAAATAACCTGATATTCAAATATTTCATCCAGAAATTGTTTTCAGATCAGATATGTTAAAAATGGAAGCAACATTCCATATATAAAAAATCCTATGATGAGGAAGTAGAAACCCAAGTTCTTTGTAATAGAGAGGCAAGCATGTGAGATAAAAATTGCCCCAAAGAAAAAGGATAAAAAAGGGCAGTATGAGGGATAATATCTCCAGTATCTAAAACCTGATGTGCTTTAAGTTAGGAGATTTTCAGAGTTCTTTAGCAATCCAAATATGGCAAAGTTTTTGATATATCCAATGCTTTGGGCTATTTCCATTTTTTCTTTCATTCCAATCACCACTCTTCTCCTTCCACATAAATTTGCAGGATCATAAGATTCAAAGAAAAGAGAGTCACACAGGAGGCATTTAATATTTGGGGGGTTTTTTTGATTGATGTTGTTTGAGTTCATTTCCAAGCCTGAGGTTCCATAATTACATATTTGGAGAGCAGAGGGAAAAGTCTCACTTATTTTTGGTCATTCCTCTGCTTTTTAGTTTCTTGAATCTGATCTGTTCCATATAGAAGTCCATACTTGTACCAGTAAGTACCAGGAAGGAACCTATTACAGTAGATGGACTTGTCCTTGGAGATATAGTTCTAGTCTTTCCTCAACCTGTGACTATGGACAAAGGGCTTAACCTTTGTATACCTTACTTTCCTCACATATGAAATGATACTATGGAATGATAATATTCATTCTTCCCAGCTCACAAAGCTATTGCAAGAACTGCACTGTGTGAATTGTAAAGTTATATAAATAAATATCGATATTATCATTCTTATTATTACCTCATTTCCATAATTTTCATTAGAATTGATATTCACTCCACCAGCACTAATTAAATCAATATATTCTTGCTAACAGGACTTTAATTTCTATGACAAAATCATCAATCATTCTAACAATCAACAGCCATTTATTAAATGACCACTGTGTTCCACACTCCATCACCGGTTCTGGGAATAGGAAGATAAAAGCAAACATTGTTTTTATGGAAGGAACTTAAATTGTATTGAGGGAGACAAGATTGCTAGCTCGAGTATTTTTAGATATGAATGCTAGGGATGCTAATGTAAGCAAACAAGATAGTTTATTTCCTGCAATATATTCTAACTATAGGGGCAGAGAAGGAAGAAGAATGGGATGGAAATTTGGGGTGAAGTGGAGGGAATGGTAGAAAGTCCTAGTTTCCTTTGAGAAAAAGGACAAACTTACCTATCATATCTGGGTACCAAAAGGGAGGCCAAGGTTGCTAAAGATGATATTTGTTCTTCATTTCCAAAGAAGACCACAACATCAGGGAAGTGATGCCATGACAAGCACATGAACTGGATTTGAGTGAGGGGGACCGTGCTAAGTCACCAGCCACTTTCTCCTCCAGAACTGTCTGGGTCCAGTGGCCAGATATGAATCAGGACAACTGAAGATGGTCCTAGATGCAAGGTAATCAGGATTAAATGACTTGTCCAAGGTCACACAGCTAGCAAGAGTCAATGTGTGAGGCAGGATTTGAACTCCAGTCGTCCTGGCTCCAAGGCCAATGCTCCATCCACTGTACCACAAGGAAGTGGGGAATGAGGAGAGAAGTCAGAATGGAGTCAGTAGAGTGAGGAGATGTTTGAAAAGTGTGAACTTGTTTTGTGTGTATATGGGGGGTATCTACAAAATAAATGCAAGGTAATTTGGGAAAGGAAGAACTAGCAATTTGGGTTGGGGTGGGTGGAAGTTTGAAACAGAAAAGATTTCATTTGTAGGTAATGTTTAAACTGAATTTTGGATGGATGTAGGGATTCCTAGAGACCAAAGTAATGAATGGATGAAGGAATACATTCCATAATAGGGGGACAGGCAAGAGTAAAGTCATGGAGACAAGGGATAGAGTATCATTTATGAGGTATCACCAGACTAGTTTGGCCTTCCTATAGTATGTGAAATAGTATTTTGGAGTTGGATTGTGAAGATTATATTTATTTATTTATTTATTTATTTATTTATTTATTTAGGGTTATTTTTTTTGCAAGGCAAATGGGGTTAATTGGCTTGCCCAAGGCCACAGAGCTAGGGAATTATTAAGTGTCTGAGACCAGATTTGAACCCAGGTACTCCTGACTCCAGGGCCGGTGCTTTATCCACTGCACCACCTAGCCACTCCGTGAAGATTATATTTTACAAATTATACTTTTTTTTGATAAATTGTCTTTTTATCAGCTAAGTTTACCCTTGTGTCCCTCTCTCACCCTTCTGCAGCATGATTTTTCTTTTTAGTTTTTGCAAGGCAAAAGGGGTTAAGTGGCTTGCCCAAGGCCACACAGCTAGGTAATTATTATGTGTCTGAGGCCGAATTTGAACTCAGGTACTCCTGACTCCAGGGCCGGTGCTCTATTCACTGTGCCACCTAGCTGCCCATGCAGCATAATTTTTAAAATAAAAAAAAGGAAGAAAAGAAAAAAAAAGACTAGCAAAATGTTTTTATATATGTATATGTGTAGCATGTATATAAATATATTTGTGTGAATATTTCCTCTCTATATATGTATATCTACATGTATATCTATATCCATACATAATTGAAATACTTTGCACTAGTAGAACATTAAGAATTGTTTCTCTCTCACACACACACCAACACACACACACACACACACATACACATATATTAAAAAATAAACTCCTAAAAGGAATTATTTAGAGGCATCATATATTTTCTTGGAGATCAACCTCCTTCTTTGTAAAATTACAACTTTCTTTTTGAAAATTTATTTTAAATTTCATTTGTATTGCTATAGTTGCGTTTCAAATTATTTTCTTGGTGCTTAAATTCACTTTGTATCTTCATTTCATGTGAGTGTTTCATGATTGTGAAGGACTCACATTAAAAATGAGAGGACTTTGTATTTGACCCCTCAGTTAAAGAAGTAAGAAGGTTAGATCTGTGCTTTAGGGGCACCCCCTTGGCAGACATATGAATTACACATAACAGAGGGGAGAGATCTGAGGCAGGGATATACAATCAAAGATATTATAATAGTCCAGGTAAGAGGTGATGAGGACTAGAGCTAGAATGTTGACTGTGTGAGTGGAGAAAAAGGAAGTGATCCAATGGTTATTGTGAAAATAAAGAAAACAGAGTTTGGGTAACTGATTGATGATGTAGGTAAAGTGATAATGAGGAGCCAGGAATGTCACCAAAGTCACCAATCTGGGTGACTTTAGCCTACCTAGAACCATGCCTTACGGAAATTACCTAGCTTGGTTATTATACAAATACAAATTAATGCCACTTGGACTATGTTAGAATCTTTTGTAGTGTAAGAGTTTTGATAAAACATTATAGAACTCATCTTTTGCTCATTTATTACCGCCTTTGAGAACCCAGACTCACTTCCTTGTGATGAATGCGATGAGGCATCCAACTAGGACTTTATGTCTACAGATGACTAGTTTTGTATTGTGCTCATTATCTTATTCCAGTTGGAGAACACATCAAATAAGACATAATTGCTACTAGGAACAACGGAACTTTTGTTATGTTTTCCATAAATTGCAGAGGGAAAGTTAAAAAAATAAACACAGAAGAAATAGTTAATCATGGAAGGTGAAGACAAATATCATATTAGGTAATATTGCAAAGGATTGGTAATTTCATCATTGTGAAGTTCTGACTTTGGGAACATTCCCTGATAACAGATTTTAACCCATTTAAATGACCCTGGGCAAGTTATTTAACTTGACTTATTATAAATCCTTTGCTTATCTGCAAAATAATTTTAATATTATCCTGAAATCCAAATCAATTATATCCATTTATGACCTAGAAGAAAAGTCCTAAGAAATAACTAAAGGAATAATATACCCAGAATTTCATTGCTACTGAATGCCAGAGAATGGATTTGAAACTAATCACTGGTCCATTCAAAGCTTGGTGAAACAGTGGATACAGCATTATGCATGGAGTCAGGAAGAAATGATTTGAAATATGGCCTCAGACACTTACTATTGGACATGGAGTGGGTCATTCAACCTACGCCTGCCTCAGGTTCCTCATCTATGAAATGGGGATAATAATGATCCAAGGATGATTGTTAGTATAAGATAAGATAATATTTCATTATGATACTTTAATGCCTAACTAAGTGATGGGAGAGGGGGAAAAGGGAGAACAGAATAGAATTTATTAATCATGTACTATATTGTGAGGTACTATGCTTAGCACTTTATAAATATTGTAAAAATTTATTATTATGATTCTACCTGACATATCATAACATTGAAAATAAGTCCAATGCATGATGTGCATTGTAATGAGATATTGTAGTTCTGTTAACAGTCTGCTTTTTTGAAAATTTACTACCTTTCCCAGGCCCTACTACAGAATTTTGTACCCAGAAATAACAAACAAGTTTACTGGTTAAATGGGAATTTCAAATATTAGGAAAAAAAGAGAAAGGTCATTGAAACAATATTAATAACAGCAATAAGAAGAAAGGGAGTTGGGACACATGAATACCATTATTTTTATTCTATGGGATATTTTGTGCTTTTGCTTAATGTTATTTATCTTTGTATTATTATACATAAAAACTCAGATCTAGGTCACCTTAAGCAGGATACTGATATCTAGAAGAAGGTGATCAGAATGATGTGGGGACTTGACTATGACATAAAAGAAATATCAAGGTGGAGATAATAGGATTTGGCAACTGATTAGATATGGTTGAAGGGACTGTGAATGTTGAGTCTGAAAAAGAGAAGATGAGATGTGCAAGGGGCATAGTTAATGTTGCATTCAAATATTTGAAGGGCTAGAATGAGAAAAATGAATCATTCTGCTTGGAAACAGAACCATAAGTAATGGTAGAAGTCAATGACAAGAAGATTTTGGTTTTCTACAATGGAAACTTTCTAACACAATGTAGGAACATTCTTAGCAAAGTGGAATTAAATCAAATAGACAATTGTAGCAGGGGTCATATAAGTGACTGA
The DNA here is from genome assembly GCF_037893015.1 of Macrotis lagotis. Lineage (NCBI taxonomy): Eukaryota > Metazoa > Chordata > Mammalia > Peramelemorphia > Peramelidae > Macrotis > Macrotis lagotis. The sequence goes on along the minus strand of NC_133659.1, from coordinate 302,179,443 downwards.
TACATTAACTGTGAGTTATGATAAATGCTTGTCCTTCATTCTAGAAGACCATGAAAAAAGGGAAGCGATGCCATGATAAGTGAATTGGATTTGAGTGAGAAGATGCTATGTAAGTCAACAACCTCATTTTCTTCTCCAGGGTCATCTGGATTTATTGACCAGGATGACAGGCTAATTTATCAGGATGACTGGAAATGGCCCTAGATATGAAACAATCAGGGTTAGGTGACTTGCCCAAGGTCACACAGCTAGTAAGTGTCATGTGTCTTAAATTAGATTTGAACTCAGGCCCTACTGACTCCAGGACTGGTGTTCTATCCACTGTTCCACCTAGATGATCCATATAATTATAATCACATCATATGAAGTGACTGAGTAATACTCCTGGATAGGAGATCTCAAAATAGAAATGTTTATTTTAGATTACATATTAAACAGTATTTATGGATTATTGAAAAAACAATAGCCTCAGAATCAGGAAAATCATCTTCAGTTTCTAACAGGTACTTCCCTGCAGAAGTCAACTAAGCTCCTTGAACTTCAATTTCTTCATCTCTAAAATGGAAATGTTAATGTATTATAAGGATAGAATGAGGTACTATAAATCCCTTAAAGCATCAGCTATTATTATTATTATTATTATAAGTATTATAAATTTTTAACATTAAATGAGACCAAAATACAGAATTATTAGCCAAGTTTATCGGTCTTTAATATTTTTTAAAAAGAAATACAGAGATAGAAGATGAGATTTATTTTTAAAAAAACTGTTCAATAGAGTTCTAAGTAACTTCTGAATAGTTCAGTTACCTTACAATATAACAACATGCAGGATTATAACAAAACAAAGCAAAAAATACAAATCAAACAAAAATCCCAGAAATACCACTTATCTAATGTTATAAAAAAGAGACTTAAGAATTCTCTTCTTGCCTTTTCCCAGTCAAATCCATTTTAGAGTTGGGCAGAAATTTTATTTATCCCCTATTATGTAATCATCTCTTCATTGCAAGAAGTGGCCAGTGCAGCTGGTTCAGGGCAGTTGGAGATTGACCCCTGCTTCCCTAAAAAAATCAGAACAAAGGACAGCAAAAACGCAGCAGTCAGAATACTGGAGATAACTGAAGAGAAGAAATAGAAAGAAAAGAGAAACAATTGCAAAGGGAATTAGATTTAACAGAAATGTTTCCTCCTTTCAAATGGAATGTAAAAAATATAATTTCCATTTTCCACTAGCATATCATATGGTTCTCTCAAAGTGACGTCTGAACGCTTGATTTAGGATGTCATTTGGAAGGACCCACACATTAGTTTGCTTTTAACTAAGGTTGTTTGATTTATTATTTTGTCACTCTCCTCTCTAAAAATGGCATATGAAATGGAAGGTTTCAAATCTTGGCATAGCTACTAAAAAGATTAATAACAATCATTTTAGGTTCATGATTTTTAAGTTCATTAAACAATTGTGTTACAGACTGGAAGAGAAAAGTTTGCTAGTTAAAAGCAAGGTATAACTTTATTTGATGGGGGAAATGATTCTGGAGAATAATAGCAAGCTAAATTCTATAAATTCAGTTCAATAAGTTATTGAAAACTAAATGTGTGCCAGCACTACTTCAAGGCACCAGGGATTCAGAAATAAAATTAACCAATTTCTAAACATAAAAAGCTTACAATTCTATAATTTGAGGAAATAATGTTTGATCTTAGTGTTAAAGTGATTTATAGTTGAAAGCAAACTCTGAGATTATATAACCATCTCCTTCTACAGATGAGAAAACTAAAGTCCAGAGAAGGCTAATAAATTGCCCAAGGTCAAGGTCAAAGGCAATAAATCTCAGACAGAACTTGAAACCATGGCACTTGATTTCCTTGTTCTAGGCTACTCCTATTATATGCATAAATAAAAGCAAATAAAATATATAAAAAACATTTTTTTTAGGAAAAGGTAAAGTCTTTCATGATGGACAATCATTAAAAATTGAAATAGGGGTGGAGGAGGATCTGATGATAGGATAAAGATACCGAATGTATCTGAAAGGATAGGGAGTGGCAGTCAGGAAGAGGAAGTTCAATCTAGTCCAGCATGTAAATAAGAAATTCAGGGATAATTCTTCTACCTCAAATGAATTCAAACCTTAAAACTTGATTCCTCATATTTTAAAGGGATTATACATCATCTCTTCAGACTGTAAAAAATCATGTCAATGTACATGAAATAGAACTGTGTTATAAATACTCAGGATTTGAATGGCTTTGACACACATAACTCCATTTATTTTGAGTCTGACTCCCCCAACCATTCCCCCAATAAATGTAGAATTAAATGATTTTAATATGTGCCTCACAGGGATCCACTGAGAAGGTGCCTTAAGCAGGAAAGATAACATGAAAGTTAAAAAAAAAAGTAAGGTGAATAATTAATGTGAAAATCACTTCTCATTAGGCAAATCTTTAGATCATAAGATATCTTTCACTACATTTCATCTCCCAGGATCAGTCAAACTTTTTAATGGAAGCTTTTGTTAAAGATATCTGAAAACATAAGATACTTACTAAAATGATGAGACTTCTAGAAAATAAAGCTTCACTGCCTAGGAAGATAAAGGAAAATTTTTTATCTTTCTGATTACATTTGCTTCTGATATGTGTAAATAAAAAAAGAAAGTACTTTTTTGGCTCTCATATATACATATATACATACACATATACATACATATATACATATATATATATATATTTAGAGAGAGAGAGAGAGAGAGAGAGAGAGAGAGAGAGAGAGAGAGAGAGAGAGAGAGAGGTTGAAGAAAAGAGTAAATGGGAAGTTCAGTTTGCAGCCAGTAGGGTGGGGTACCATGATAACTATCTTGGATGAAAGATATTAGAAGGGTTAGAAGGGCAGACATGGAACTGGGTCTGATGAATAATAAATCTTGGCAGGTAAAATAATATTCCAGACAGAATAATCTTTACTTACAATATTGATGTAATGATGGTAGTGCAGAATAATAGTAGCAGTCCTATTTTCCTTTGGTCTTTGAGAAAAAAAAGATCATTGAACTGCCCCAGTCTTTGTTCTGTTCTCCATAACTCAAATGCAAAAATACAAGAAACCACAAATACCTACCTAACACACATGAGTGCACATATACCACAGAAAGAAATAAACTATTTTTTCTCCTATGATCCTCTTCTTTTCATATTTTTATAGTATTTTCTTTAGTCCTTCAACCTATGACCTTATATTTTACTTTACATGGTCTATGATATCCAGAAAATAACAGCTACTAGATGGTAAGCCTCACAGCACTGGGGTCATTTCAATTGTGTCTCTTGATATTCCCTATATCTGGACATGGAAGTAATAAAAGAGTCTTATTTGTTCCCAGTGGTAAATTTATTCATTGATGCAGAGTGGCAATCTGTATATGACTCAGGAGACAAATTCTATAAATTTCTCCAAGACTTATTTAACCCTCTATTCTTGTACATTTAAGTGATAGGAATTAATGCATTATCATTGAATTTAAATGTTGATAGAATCTAAGATTTTTAAGGTCAGGAATTATTTTTCATCTTTGTATTTCTAATGTCTAACATAATGTATGGCACAGAGTAGATGATTACTATTTCTTGGTAATTAAATGATTGAGTGAATCTTCTTCCCCCCTCATTTTCTCCCAGGGACAAGTGTTGCTTATATCTCTATCCTCACATTAAACACACATATACATAATACACATGTATATGTATATGTGTGTATACATTTACATACACACACACACACACACACACACAAACACACGTGGGCCAGTGAATTGGTACCATGGATAGAGTTCCTAGTCTGAATTCAGGAAAATATCTTCCTGACTTCAAAGGAGCCTGAGACACTTTAGTTTTGCAACTCTGGGAAATTCTCTTCACCCTGTTTGCCTCAATTTCCTCATCTGTAAAGTAAGTTGAAGGAGGAAATAGCAAACCACTTCTGGGTTTCTGCCAAGAAAACCTCAGTGGGGTCACAAAGACTTAGACATGCCTGAAAGACAAACACCTATTCTGTATCAGCTACTGTGCTATGTGCTAAGCAATTTGCAAATATTACCTTATTTGAGCTTTCCAAGCACCATGGAGGATAGGTGTTATTAGTATTCCCAATTTACATTTGAGGAAACTAAGATAGAAAGAGTATACATTATTTTTCAGGGTCAGAAAATCTGTTGTATGAGGAGGATTTGAACTCAATTCTTTCTGATTCTGATGTACACTAGACTGCCTAGCTATTTCTTACTGATTCTGAGAGCAGCTATCTTTACTCTGCTTCATTGCTTCTCTTAAAGCATGAATAATTTTTATAAACAAACATATTCACTTATTGAAAGTAAAAGAAGAATATTTTCTTACTGTAAACAAGAGATAGGAGGGAGAAGGAAGGAAGGAAGGAAGGAAGGAAGGAAGGAAGGAAGGAAGGAAGGGAGGGAGGGAGGGAGGGAGGAAGGAAGGAAGGAAAGGAGGGAGGGAAAGGGAAGGGAAGGGAAGGGAAGGGAAAGGGAAAGGGAAAGGGGAAGGGGGAAGGGGAAGGGGAAGGGGAAGGGGAAAGGGGAAAGGGAAAGGGAAAGGGAAAGGGGAAGGGGAAGGGGAAGGGGAAGGGGAAGGGGGACGGGGACGGGGACGGGGACGGGGACGGGGACGGGGACGGGGACGGGGACGGGGACGGGGACGGGGACGGGGACGGGGACGGGGAAGGGAAAGGGGAAGGGAAAGGGAAAGGGAAAGGGAAAGGGAAAGGAAAGGAAAGGAAAGGAAAGGAAAGGAAACGAAAGGAAAGGAAAGGAAAGGAAAGGAAAGGAGGGAAGGAAAGGAGGAAGGAAGGAGGAAGGAAGGAAGGGAAGAGAGGGAGGGAGGAAGAAAGGAAGGAAGGAGGGAGGGAAGGGAGGGAGGGAGAGAGGGAGGGATGGAGGAAGGAGGAAACAAAAAACTTGAGGGACAGAAAAACAAAACCTAAAAGATTACACTAAGGTACAAAAAAAGAGAAGCAAGTTTATTGCAGTTTATTCCCACAGAATTAGCTGCATAGATCTAGAAAAAGAAATCATAAAAAAACACCCCATTAGTGAAACTCTAAAATACATACAAATGGGAAACAAAACACAAAATAAATAAACTAAAATGCGTCAGCAGATGTGTTCTAAACCATTTCATTTACTTTGGCACTCAGCTTACTTAAAGAAATACAAGTCTTCAAGAATGCATTTTAAGCTCTGAGGTGAACAGGAATTTAGGATTCTGTCCAAATCATGCTTTTTTGTTTTTGTTTTTGTTTTTTTAATAAGAGAAAATAGAGTCCAAAGAGATTAAGTAATTTTTTTTCAAAATCACAATGGTCAACCAATGCCAAGTAGAAGATTGGGACTCCTGTGTCCTGACTGTCTGTGCAATCCATTTTAAACTTAATACAAAAAGGAAAAAAAAAAAGAACATTTTTATGTATCTAGCACAAAATAAAAAGATTTAATATAAAACAACACATTTCCATTAGACACTGCTTTTTTTTAATAAAAGGAACAAACATGTTATAATACTACACATTGTTTTCAAATCTACCCTGTTTTCTGTGTTTCCTTCTAGGTTTTCTTTTGCAATACTTTGAGACTTAATGGTCATGTGACATAGACAAATCATTTGCTCATTGTATGAACCTCAATTTCCTCAAATGTATAATAGGTGCAATAAAACACAGATTATATGTAATGAAACTCCTTTATCATTTCCAAGTCTACTATTACTTTTTGCTGTTAGAGTGGTTGTTTTTATATTTTTTCCAGTTGGCATCTGCATTGTCTGATCAATCTCTTTAGCAATTGCTTCAGATGCCTTCAATCAATAACATTCATGATTTTCTTCACTATACCAGAAGTCTTTTACCTGAGGTCTGTACACTTTTGAAAATTATTTTGATAACTATATTTTAATAGGATTATTTTACTTTGCTCTATATATTTTAATTTTTGTACTGAAAATATTTTTTCTGAGAATTTAAGTAATGAATGTATTAATAAACTCATTAAACCAATCTTTTGATTATTAATAATGAACAAAATTTATTATTTAATAAAAACACTAAGGTCTTTATATGTTCAGGCAAAAATTAACTTTCTCACCCTCAAGGAACTTACAATCTAATGAGAAGGAATGACTTGCAAACCTATATGCATAAACAAGATTCACACCTGGCAAGACAAATCTCAGAGGGAAACAATGATAAGGGGGATTATAAAAGGAATCTTGGATAAGGTGGGATTTTAGCTGAGCACTGAAGCAATTCAGAGAAGTCATGAACTGGAGATGAGGCTAAAAAAGATTGCAGGCATGAGGGACATCCAGCAAAAAGGTCCAGGGTCAGGAGAGAGAGGGTGTTTTGAATAAAGAATATCAAAGAGGACAGTATCATTTCTGAAAACTTGGAAGTTATTAAAAAGATATAAGAAGGTTAGAAAAGTAGGAAATAGTAAGGCAATGAAGGGCTTTAAATAACAGTGGATTTGATATACTGACTTGGAGGTAAAAGGGAACCTCTGGACTGTATCAAAAAAGAGTAACATGGTCAGATCTGTGTTTTAGGAAGATTAATTTGCTAACTCAAAGTTAAATGGTCTACAGTAGGGAGAACCTTAAAGAAGCAGAATAAATAGAAGTTTCCTTCTGTAATTCAGGTATGATATTATAAGGAGATGGTCCAGGGAGAAGGAAGACCATTGAGAGATAAGTTTGAACCAAAAGAACAATGCACACACAACCAAGAGAACAATATATACATCAACAACAGCAGCTTCGCTCAGCAGTTCAGAGAACTAGAACAACTGTTTTTGACTGGTTATGGACAATGTTAGCCCCATCCAGAGGAAGAAAAAGAAAACAAAACAAAACACACACAATAAAACAACCCTTCACAATCTGATGAAGTTTTTATAAAAATTATCTCTTATGTATCTCTTTCCTTTAATCTTAATTCCTCGTACTGAAAATTGCTAATCTGTAAATATGTTTATCTATCTATATAGATATAGATATAGATATAGATATATATATATATATATGTACAAGGCTAACCTGACTGTTCGCCATTGAGGAGAGAGGGATGGGAAAGGAGTGTGGAAGGAAATTTTGTAACTTAAAAATATACATGATAATATGGGTGAAAAGAAATATTTTTTTTAAAAGAGAGATAAGGTGAAAGTATACTCCACAATATAAAGTGGAAACGGTGTTAAACCTGGAGTCCAGGAATACTTGAGTTCAAATCTAGTCTCAGATACTCAAGAGATGTGGGACCCTGAGCAAGTCATTTTACTCAATTATATGATTTGTAGGTTGAGGTCATAATAGCACCTACCTCCCAGGGTCATTTCAAGTGTAAAATGAAATAAAAAATATTTGTAACATTTTTTGAAAATTTCAAAGAAAATTATATATTTATATATAAATCCTATTCATATGTATATATATACATATATATATGTATATATATATGAGTTGTTATTATTTCTTTCTATTACTCATTGATTGGATTATATAGGTGTGAGAGAGTGAAACTTATAGTATATAAACCTTGGATGGGAACTTGGATGATTGAGAGGATGGTGGTAACCTATAAAGTAGCAAAAAAATTTTAAAAGAGGGAATTTCGGGGGGGGGGGGAATAAGAATTTAGTTTTGCATATGTTGAGTTGACGATGTCTGTGGTCAACCAATTCAAAATATCCAATTTGTTTCATCAGTTTTCAGTTATGCCAACTCTATGTAGTATCATTTGGGGGGTTAATTGACAAAGATATTGGAATGATTTGTCATTTCCTTTTCCAGTCCACTTTACAGAGGTGGAAACTGAGACAAATAGGGTTAAGTGACTTTCCAGGTACACAAAGATAGTAAATTTCTGAGGCCATAGTTGATATCAATAAGATGAGTCTTCCTGATTCCAGGGTTGGCCCTCTTTCTACTGTGCCACCCATGTGTCTAAAATCTCCCAAAGTCAATTGGAAATGTGAGATTATAGATTGAGAGAGAACTTAATCACCTAAATACAAATAAAAATTCACTATATGGGAGTGGATCAATTTTCAAAGAAAAGCAGTATGGAAAGAGGAAAAATGTAGGTCAGATCCTGGGACCACCCACAGTGAACAGGTGCAGCAAAATGAAGTTTCAGGAAAGATCTTGAGAAGGAAAAAAATCAGTTTATTGAGAGGAGAAGCAAGGCAGAGCAATGTCACAAAAGGACACAGTGAGAAAACAGGACCAAAGGAAAAAGGGTGATCAAGAGTCAAGGCTTCAGAAAAGTAAAGATGAGGATTAAGATGAGGCATTTAAGAGACCACTGACACATTTGGAAACAGTAGTTTTGATTGAATTAAAAATTAAGAAGCTAGGCTGCAGAGAATTACTAAAAGGATGAAAGGAAAGGAAATGGAGGCATTGATTACAGATTTTTTTGAGATTAGCAGTGAAAGGGAGGAGAGATACAGAATGATGGTGAAGGGAAGGTGAGAGTGGGATGGGAAGGTGAAAGTGAAGATGGGATGAGCAAGTGATCTGAGAGAAGACAGTAATATGTTAATATGTTGGTAGGCTGCCAGAAAACAGTCAGTAGGCAAAGAAATATTGCAGATTAGTGTGAGAGAAGGGATGATAGCTTAGACAGTGTTAGAGAATACAAGATTTACCTTGGCAGAGGGATTTCACTTCTTCATCTGAGACAGTGATGAAAGAGGAGATCATAGTCCTTTGGATTCTAAGTGATGAGATTTGGAGGAACAGAAAAAATCTTCGTGAATAACATATATTTTTTCAGTAAAAAGGGAAGCAAGAATCTAAGTTAAAAGAGTGGAAGTGAACCATGAGAGACTGAGGGAATAATAAGATTTAGAAAAACTATTATGGAGAATAAGAGAATTAATTGATTTTGGAGATACAAAAGGATCGCCTTTCTGAAATGAGGGACCAATTCAGATTTTGTAACATAAATTTATGGTGGACCTAGTCAGTAATATTTGGTGATTCCCACCATCTTCATTCAGCAATACTTAGAAAGGAACAAAAGCAGTAGATTAGCAAAACTGGCAATAAGATAAGTGAGGAAGAATCTTGAGCAAAGAGGATGGTGTAGAGTTAAACCAGATCACCAAAGGGGCAAGATGGGGGAAAGAGAAGAGTAGAGTCAGTGAAGAAGTTGAGAAGTGGTTCTTGGGTTTCTTCAAGCTGATAGAGTTCCATAAGACAAAAAAGAAAAAGTATACTTACCCCAAACTACAAATTCTTCTACACTAAATACTTTTCTTTATATCTAATTCTTTGAAGAAATGTATGGCATATTTATCATTGTTTTATGGAAATATTTTTATTGCTATTAGAGTGTCATTTGTAAAGTATAATTTTTTTTTACCTTTAATTGGAAGTTAGAGTATGCTTTTTAATTAATTAATTATTAATAAGAAATCAGATCACAGGCACATAGTTTGAGCACTGGGAGAGGCCCTAAATGTTATCTCATCTGACCTTCACATTTAATAATCAAACTAAGGCACCACCCAGCTAAATGACCTGACTGATCACTCTGGTAATATGTGCCTGGGCTTAGATTTGAATCCAGGTTGTAATATAGTTCCAGTGCTATTTCTATCTTATAGCAGTATGGGGTGAATGTGGAAAAAATGCCCTTCCTCCTTCTTCTACCTCCTCCAAATATCAGGACAGTTATTATGGGCATGCCAATCCAATGCACAATGTTCCATGGAGAGAGTGTCAAGAAATAATTTGATTAATTGTATTTAATGTGGAAAGTTAAAAGAAAATTATTTTCTTAGAACATGTCTTATCTATTAAAAATTTACCCTGATATATCTTGAATAGAAAACCTATTTTTCCCCATTGGATCAATCAAATTCTTTTTGGAATTACCCTGAATATTTCCTCATTTAATATTCAAGAGAAAATCTGTCTGGCTTTCAAATGAAAGCCTTTGTGGTTTTGAATGTGTACAATAAAGTCTTAAATTAGAAGGGTGAAGCTATAGATTTCAAGTTTCTTCCTGAAATGTTATTAGGTAGTACAATGCCTAAAGAGATGGATTTACAGGCAGAAGGGTATAAATTCAAATTCTTCTTCAGAACTTCTTAACTCTGTGACCATTTAACATGATAAGTCATGGTTGGCTCAATTTTATCTGTTAAAAATAGGAATAATAATGATACCTGCAATCCAATAATATTATGAGGATCAAATGAGAAAAGCAAAGAGTTATATAAATGCCATCTATGACAGCTATAACCTTAGAGCTCATAGAGCCTTCAAATAGCATATTCCAATACCATCATTTTATGAATGAAGAAGCTGAGACCAGAACCTGTCCAGTAACTTCCCAAAGTCATATGGTGCCCTTATTTCCATATAAGTGACTAGCACAGATTATTGAGAATAGAGTCAAAATAAGAACTTAGGGATTCTGACTGCAGTCATGGTATCAACATTCTTTCTGACCAGACAGCATAGATCTCTCAAAACAAGCTAAGTACCAATATTTATTTTGAAAAACTTAACAATTATTATTGAACTTTAGCAAAATGTGTCATAACTGGAACATAAAATATAAACCAGTAAGAATGTTTTTAGATTTAGACTGTTTCATTACAATGTTAAACTCACCATAGCTACTATTCTTCCTGTGGGTGGGCTGGAGCAGATATACTTCTCCTAAACCACATTAAAGCTTCATCTAAACCATGTGATTGTAAGAACAGTTTATATCCACAGGGTATTTATAGAATTTGTACAGAGGCTGAAAGTTCTCAGTTGCCTTTTGAAGATAAAAACAAATACTTCTTAGTTACCCCATTACTTTTTGTTGTTTTTCCTGTCCTGTGATTACATCAGTAGGGAATTCCCCCTGTGAAAATGCTTTCCAACAGTACAGAGAAGAAACACATGTAATTTTTAATGAAGTGTTTTCTGGGACACTGAAGGATTAAGTGATTTTTTCATGGTTGCACAGTAAATGTTAGAAGTTGGACTGGAACCCTAGCTTTCGTGTTTCTGAGGCCAGCCTTTGAAGCTACTTCTCCAAAGAATGTTAGCAGACAATACAAGCGGCTTGCATTTGCTCAAATACTAAAGGTTCTTCAGAGATGTTGATAGAAATGGGTCTGGGAAAGAACAATCTCTAGTATTAGTCTAAGGGAAAGAAGGACTAGAACATTAAACCTTTGAGGGGTCTTTGGATCTTCTGCTATTTCCATCTAATCACCAATAAGTTTTCTGGTTTTTATTTGCTTTCCAAATAAATTTCTACTCTTAATGGATATACATATATATATATATATATATATATGTATATATTCTACTATAAATACTTAAAATAGCTTTTTCTTTGCTACAATTGTATTTTTAGAGTAGAAAAGTGCAATGTATCCCTCCTTTGTCCCAGGATCTTGACAACTCTGGATCATCATCACCATCACCATCACCATCACCACCCCTAAGATCATCTTCATCATCATCATCATTAACATCATCAGAAGCATCAGTTTGGTAAAAATGGAAAAGTATTTGGACTCAACTTGGACAATTTAAGTTCATCTACTTTCTGGAAGAAGATGATTTAGTGCGTAGAGCACTAGGCATTGAGTCAGGAAGACATAAATATAAATCTGACCTCAGAAACTTACTAGCTATTTGGGCAAAGAAATCTCTTAGACCCTATTTGCCTCAGTTTCCTCAATTATAAAATGGTGCTAATTATAGATGTTATCTCTCTGGGGTTATTGTGAGGATTAAATAAGATTACATGTGAAAAAAAGTGTTTATCACATTATAGGCACTATAAAAATACTTATTCCCTATTTTCTCTCCCTCAGTTACTTATTGTATAGATTTTCCAAGTTTCTTAGACTCTCTATATCTCAGTTTCCCTATAAGTAAAATGATAGGATTGGGAGTAAGCTTCGTCTAAGATCCTTTCATATTTGAGACCCCATTACTGAAACACATACTCATCCCCATCACATACATATATATTTCATTCTCCAGACTGGGTGTTCTCATGTATGTGTATATATAGACATACATTTATTTATACACATATTTACACATAGATATATAGAAAGATATATATAAGGGCACATATATAAACATACATATATGTATATATGTAAGTATAACACACATATATGGAAAGAGAGAGAGAGAACGTGCACGCCACAGAGAGAGAGAGAGAGAGAGAGAGAGAGAGAGAGAGAGAGAGAGAGAGAGAGCACTTATAAGGAATTCTAGATTTGGCTTTTACATGACAATGACCTGACTCAGCCTTGTTTCTATCTCAGTCAGTTTAAGCATATGTATATGTATTCAATAGGGAACCAGTAGATGCTTGCCCATTTTAAAAGCTTGATTGCATCTACGTGTTATATATTGCTGATTATATCTTTAGATAGTATGGCAAGAATTCAAAACTTAGAAACAACATTACATGCCTGTGTAAATATTGGGTGAGATGATAAGAGAAGATGTGTTTTGAACTTCAGATGGATCATACTGATGAAATCTGATTTGTTCCATGCCAATTTTTGTCACTGGGAATTTTTTGGTGGGAACAACTTAACACTTTCTCCTGGTGCCATAGAGTCAGAATTAGATTTCAAATGAGTTTTGAAATATGGAATGAAGGCATAGTTAATCTTATTACTTTATTTTTATTGCATGGTATTCTTCTTGTGAGGGAAAATAGCTGTTAATGGTTTCCTTTTAATATTTTCCTCTCTCTCTACAATTTATGCAATCTATCTAGAGGATCTTAGTGCAGTTTTAAACTTTGGGAGATTAAGTCTTAAAAGTTCAGTAGTGTATTAAGACTTTGGTGATATCTTATATACCTTGCTTTTAACTATCTATGTACAATCTATCTTTCATTCAAATGTGCAGTCTTTCATGAAAGGGAATATTGCTTCCTTTCTTGTATTTCCAGCACTTATCACTGGGTCTGTCATATCAAATCCATGATAATTACTTGTTGATAACAGTCTGACAATAGAACACACAATGATTTATATTAAATTATGATTATTAAAAATACTTTTCAAGTAAACATTAGATTAACAAGTCTAATGTTTTTGATATTTTCTAATTATCATGGAAAAAGATAGTATGGTGCAATGAACTGAAAGCTAGAATTGAACTCAAGACAAATTTTTGTTCAATTGTTTCAATTGTGTTCAAATTTCTGTGACCCCATTTGTGATTGTTTTGAGGGACAAAGATACTACAATGGTTTGCTATTGCTTTCTCCAACTGATTTCACAGATGCTGATCATCACCCCATATTGCTGCCAGTGTGCACAATGTTCTTCTGGTTCTGCTCATTTCACTGAACATAAATTCATGAAAGGTTTTTTTTAAGACTTCCAGCCAAGATGGCGGAGAGAAGACAGGCACAGTGCTAATCTCCTGGTCTTTCCTCATAAATAATATGAAACAAACCTCTTAACAGAAATCCAATCAACAGAACCCAGAAAGAAAAGCCAGGAGAACATCTGCTTCAGAATTCGTCTTCCTCAATCCTGGGTGAGCCCAGGCACAGAGGGTGACTCTGCCAGGAGCACAGGAACGGTGAGAACCTGGGGACCTGGATTAGCATTGGATTAGCCTGATTAGTGGCTGAGCTGTAACCTGGGAGCCTGAGGGCCTGAGAACCGAACCAGCTTGATCAGTGGTGGGCCTAGAGCCTGGTCAACCACGTGGGCTAGTTTGCAGAGGCACTGGTGGTGTCTCTGACCATCTGGAGCTTGTTGGTAGGGCTGAAGGGAGAGTTCTGGTGTGGGAGAGCTGCAGACATCCATCCCTGGCCTCCTCTGGTGGGGAGGAACTCTGTCCACACCTCCATTTCAGCAGAAGCCTCTTGCAGAACAAACACAATTACAGACTACCTCTGCCCCAGGCTCAGGTGTGGGAACAGCAGAACCACCTCAGCTGTCAATAAGGAGAGTGATCACCTCACCCCAGGGCATAGCCCACCATTGATCAAAGACAAAAGTATTTAACAGGTTCAACCATTCCCTATAGGCCAAGGGAGAGGGCTTCAATCAAGGTCACAGACACTGCAGAGAAAGCAACCAGCACCTACCGGCCAGCTGGAAATATTACACTCAGTGAGTAAAGCCTCTAGGGATCCCAACACCAAACCTCTGTGAACCAGCCCCTCCCCAACTCAAAGTCTTAATAAAATGAAGAAAGGCCAGCAGAAAGGAGGGTCCATAAATTCTTAGAAGGAAAAGACACTAACTCAGATAGAATTAGGCCCTCTGAGGAGAATAAGACCTGGTCTCCAGCACAGAAAGACAACCTTGATGAAATAAGGAAGGAGTTTCAAAATTAATTGGAAAATTTGGGAAAAGGAACCCAAGAGAAGATTAACACCTTGCAACAAGAAAACAAATCATTGGAAAATACAATTGGACAAATGCAAAAAGAAAATAATTCTCTCAAACCTCAATTGGTCAAATGGAAAACTCTTTCAAAAATAGAACTGACCAGTTAGAAAAGGAGTTGCAAAAGGTAAATGAAGAAAATTCTTCTTTTAAAAAAAAGAATGGAGTCTGTGGAAACTAATGACTTCATGAGACAGCATGAGCCTGCTAAACAAAACCAAAAAATAGAAAAAAAAATAGAAGAAAATGTAAACTACCTCATCAGCAAAACTACTGTCATCCAGAAATTGAGGAGGGACAACCTGAGAATTATAGATCTTTCTGAAAACATTGAAGAGAAAAAAAAACTAAACTAATATTACAGGATTTAGTGAAGGAAAATTGCCCTGATATCATGGAACCAGAGGGCAAAAGAATACATCTATCTCCTCTGGAAAGAGATCTATAATGAAAACACCAAGGAATATTGTGACCAAATTCCAGAACTATCAGATAAAAGAGAAAATTCTGCAAGCAGCCAGAAAGAAACAATTTAAATACCAAGGAACCACAGTAAGGATTATGCTGGCCCTGGCTGAAACAACATTAAGGGATTGAAGGGCCTGGAATGAGATATTCTGAAGAGCAAGGGAGCTTGGAATGCAGCCAAGAATCCATTATCCAGCAAAACTGAGCCTTCTCTTTCAGGGTAAAACATGGACATTTAACGAAATGGAAGACTTCCAACAATTCTTGATGAAAAATCCAGAGCTAAATAGAAAATTTGGACATCAAACAGGAGGTTCAAGAGATGCATAAAAAGGTTAAGAAGGGGGGGGGTAAAGGGAAAAAAAGCGTCTATCCAATAAGATGAAACTGGTTATATACCAGCATAGGAAAAAGGTTCTCATAACTCTTGAGAACTGTAACTCTATCAGAGAGAATATACTTTGCCAAAAGTGATGGACACTCATGACTTACCCATGAGACCGCTGCCCAATGGGATGAAACTGGCTATATCCTTACTTGGGAGAAAGATTCTAATAACTCTCAAGAATTGTAACTCTATTAGAGAGAATATACTTAGCCAGAAGTGATAGATACTCAATCTAATTCCTTCAATTTCTTTTTTATTCTCTTATTGCTAAAGCTAACATTTCTAATTCAATATTGAATAATAGTGGTGATAATGGACAGCCTTGTTTTACCCCTGATCTTCCTGAGAATGCTTCTAGTTTATTGCCATTACTTATAGTACTTGTTGATGATTTCAGATAGACATTGCTCATCATTTTAAGGAATAATGTATTTATTCTTATTCTCTCTAGTGTTTTTAGTAGGAATGGGCAGTATATTTTGTCAAAAGTTTTCTTAACATCTATTGAGATAATCATAGCACTTCTGTTAGGTTTGTTATTGATAGAGTCAATTTTCCTGACCATTATCCTAAGACTGAACCAACCCAGCATTCCTAGTATAAACCCTTCTTGATCATATTATATTATCTTAGTGATTATTTGCTATAATCGCTATGCTAACATTTTAATTTTTTGCATCCATATTCATTAGGGAAATTGGTCTATAATTTTCTTTCTCTGTTTTAACTCTTCCTGGTTTAGGTATCAGCACCATATTGGTGTCATAGAAGGAATTAGGTAGAGTTCCTTCTTTCAAGTAGTTTATTTAAAATTGGAAACAATTGTTTCTTGGATGTTTGATAGAATAAATTTGGGAATCCATCTGGACCTGGAGATTTTTTCTTAGGGAACACATTGATGGTTTATAGAATTTCTTTTTCTAAGATTAGATTATTTAAGTATTTAATATCTTCTTTTAATTGAGCAATTATTTATTTTTGTAAACAATCATCCATTTCACTAAGATTATCAAATGTTTTGGCACATAGTTTAGCAAAATAATTCCAAATTGTTACTTTAATTTCCTACTCATTGGCAGTGTATCCACCTTTCTCATTTTTGATACTAATAATTTGTTTTCTTCTTTCTTTTTTTAATCAAATTAAGCAAAGGTTTATCTATTTCATTGTTTTTCATAAAAAAACAATTCTTGATTTTATTAATTCAATAGTTTTCTTGCTTTTGGTTTTATTAATTTAACCTTTAATTCTCAAAATTTCTAATTTGGTATTTAATTGAGGATTTTTAATTTGTTATTTCTCTAACTTTTTTAGTTACATGCTAAGTTCACTGATCTCCTCTTTCTCTATTTTATTCATATAAGCATTTAGAGATATAGTATATCCCCTAATTACTGCTTTGACTGTATCCTGTAAGTTTTACTATGTTGCCTCATTATTGTCATTGTCTTGGATGAAATCATTAATTCTTTCTATGATTTGCAGTTTAATCCCCTCATTTGCTAAAATTAAATTATTTATTTTCCAACTAATTTCAGGTTTGCCTCTCCATACTCCTTTATTGCATGTGATTTTTTTCACATTATGGTCTGAAAAGGATCATTAAATTTTTCTGCCTTTCAATATTCTATTCTATTCTATTCTATTGTGAAGTTTTTATGCCCTAATACATGGTCAAATTTTGTGTAGGTGCTCTTGCACCACAGAAAATAAGGTATATATATATATATATATATATATATATATATATATATATATATATATATTCCTTTCTATTTCCATTCAATTTTCCCCCAGAGGTCACTTATATCTAAGTTTGCTAACATTCTATTCATTTCCTTAACTTTCTTCTTGCTTATTTTATGGTTAGTTTTATCTAATTCTGAGAGGTTGAGATCCAAAACCAGTAGAGATTTGTTGTCTATGTCTTCCTGTTACTCATTTAGCTAAATCTCTAAGAATCTGAATGCTATACTGTTGGTGCATATATATTCAGTGTTGCAATTATTTCATTTTCTATTGTACTTTTTTAGGAAGATATTTTTTCCTTCCTTATTTCTTTTAATGAGATCTATTTTTGCAACTGTTTTGTCTGAGAAAAGGACTGCTACTCCTATTTTTTCACTTCACATAATATATTCTGCTCCATCCTCTTACCTTTACTCTGCATGTATCTCTCTGATTAAGACGTGTTTCTTGTAAGCAGCACATTGAGAGATTCTGGTTTTTAAAACATTCTGCTATCCTATTCTGTTTTATGGAGACCTCTTCCCATTCGCATTCAAAGTGTAATTACTAACTCTTTATTGCCCTCCATGCTATCTCCCCTCCATTTGTATTTGCCCTTCTTTCATCTTATTATTCCTCCCCAATATTTTGCTTCTGAATCCTCCCTTCTATCCACCCCCTTCCCTTTTCTTTCCTCTTTCCCTTTTCCCCCTTCTTTCTTCCTTCGCTTCAATCAGCCCATCCTCCCCTCCCCTCCTTTCCCTTCCTAATAATTGAAAGGTAAGAAAAATTTCTAAATTAAACATGGTGTGAGTGTTAATAGCCTCTTCAAGCCAAATCAAAAGAGAGTAAGATTCAGGTAGTTCTCATCACTTCTATTCTTCCCCTCTATTGCAATGGGTCCTTTGTACCTCTTCATGTGATATAATTTCCCACATTCAACCTCCCCCTTCCTCCTGTCTCTTTATAGTCCCACCTTTTTAATGAAATATATTTTTAAAATCTTTCCATCAAAATCAAGGACATACCATGAATGCCTATACCTTCTGCCTAAATATATTCCCTCTAATAGACTTAAAATTTGCAAGAATTATGAGAATCGATTTCTGGGGCAAGATAATAGTGTGAAGCTAGCATGTTCTGGGATCTTGTCCCTACAAAAAGATAAATGAAGCCTCAGCACAGGTGTTAAAGCTATAGATCCCACCAATAAAAAGACAAGATACAAAGAAGCCAACGGTAGACATCGTGGAGGATCTTTAGTAAAGGCCACTCTTCGTGGGAAAAAGAGAAGTAAAGTCCAGTTAGGTGAGGGAGTAGGAAATAAAGTTGGAAGTTTTAAGCCACAGTGCAATACAGGTCTCGACTTAGACATGATAGACCTCTGGAGAAAACTTAATGGGGATAGAAAAGAATATACCTTTTTCTCAACAGTACATGGCCCATATACCAAAAATGACCATGTACTAAGGCACAAAAATCTTATAATCAAATGCAGAAAGACAGAAATAAAAAAAAATGTATCCTCAGATCATGATTCAAAAAAATCATATGTAATTAAGGGTCATGGAAAGGTAAACTAAAAATTAATTGAAAACTAAATAATTTAATTTTAAATAATGAGGGGATCAAACAGCAAATCATAGAAATAATCAGTAATTAAATCCGAGAACATCATAACAATGAGACATCATATCAAAGTTTATAGGATGCAGCCAAGGCAGTTTTGAGGGGAAATTTTATATCTCTAAATGCTTATATGAATAAAATAGAGAAAGAAGAGATCAATGAATTTGTAATGAAACTAAAAATGCTAGAAAAAGAACAAATTAAAGATCACCCAATTAAATATCAAATTAAAAATTCTGAAAATCAAGTGAGAAATTAATAAAATTGAAAGCAAGATAACCATTGATCTAATAAATAAAATGGAGTTGGTTTTTATGAAAAAATAATAAAATAGATAAACCTTTGGTTAATATGATTTTTAAAAAAGAAAGAAGATATCCAAATAACCAATATCAATAAGGAAATGGGCAAACAAACCACCAATGAGGAGGAAATTAAAATAATAGCTATTTTGCTGAACTATCTGCCAATAAATTTTAAAACCTGAGTGAAATGGATAGATATTTACAAAAATACCAGCTACCCAGGCTAACAGAAGTAACAAAATACTTATTAAACCATCCCATTTCAGAAAAAATAAATTGAAGGGACTATCAATAAACTCCCTAAGAAAAGGTCTTCAGGTTCAAATGGATTTACAAGTGAATTCTACCAAACATTTGCGGAACAATTAACTCTTATTCCACATAAACTATTTAAAAATAGGAGAAGACGAGTTTTACCAAATTACACCAATATTGGGCTGATATTCAAACCAGGATGAACCAATCAGAGATAGAAAATAATGTGTTCCCTAATGAGCATTGATGCAAAACTATTAAATACAATTTTAGCAAAGAGATTACAGCAAATTATTACTAAGATAATACACCATAATCAGGTAGGATCTCTAATTGGTAGGAAGGGATGGTTCAATATTAGGAAAACATTCAACATAATTGAATATATTAAAAGCAAAAACATCAGAAATTACATGCTTTTATCTCAATAGATACTCAAAAAGTCTTTGATAAAATGCAATATCCATTCCTATTAAAAACACTAGAAAATATAGAATAAATGAAGGTTTCCTTAAAATAAGTGAAATCTATCTAAAACCATCAACAAATATTATATGTAGTATGGATAAATTAGGAGCATTTCCCATAAGATCGGGGGGGTGGAACAAGATTGCCCATTATCACCATTACCATTCAATACAGTATTAGAAATGCTAACAGTAGTAATAAGAGAAAAAGAAATTGAAGGAATCAGAATTGACAATAAGGAAGCAAAGCCTTCATTCTTTGCAGATGATATAATGGTAAGAGAACCTGAGAAAATCATCTTAAAAACTACTTGAAACAATTAACAAATTCAGCAAAGTAGTAGGATATAAAATAAACACACATAAATCATTAGCATTTTTATATATGGAACACAAAGCTGAAGAGCAAGAGATAAAAAGAGAAATTCCAGTTAAAGTAACTGTAGACAACATTAAATACTTGGCAATCTATCTTCCAAGACAAACCCAGAAACCATATGAACACAATTACAAAGTACTTCTCACCCAAATAAAGTCAGATCTAAACAACTAGAAAATTTCAATTGCTCATAGTTAGGTCAGGCTAATATAATAAAATGACAGTTCTATCCAAATTAAATGACTTTTCAGTGTCACACCAATTAAACTACCAAATAATTATTTTATGAAGCTAGAAAAAATGGTAACAAAATTCATCTGGAGCAACAAAAGGTCAGGATATTAAGGGAATTGATGGGGAAAAAAATTGTAAAGGAAGGTGGCCTGGCCCTACCAAAGATAAAAACTATATAGTGGCAGTCATCAAAACTACCTGGTACT
The DNA here is from genome assembly GCF_037893015.1 of Macrotis lagotis. Lineage (NCBI taxonomy): Eukaryota > Metazoa > Chordata > Mammalia > Peramelemorphia > Peramelidae > Macrotis > Macrotis lagotis. The sequence continues at coordinate 302,158,913 of NC_133659.1, read as the reverse complement.
GGTTAAGAAACAGAGTATTGGATCAGTGGATTAGGAGAGATTAAAATAAACAATAGTAAATGACAGTAATCTACTGTTTGATAAACCCAAAGACATGAGCTTCTGAGATAAGAAATCACTATTTGACAAAAATTGTTGGGAAAGCTTATAAAGAAATCAAAAAATCAAAAGAAAGTTGAGTGAAAATTGGAAAATAGTATGGCAAAAACTAGGCATAGACCCACATCTCATACCCTATACCAAAATAAGGTCAAAATGGTCACAGGATTTAAACATAAAGTATGACACCATAGATAAATTAATAGACGAAGAAATACTCTGTCAGATCTATGGAAAGGAAAAAATTTTGTGACCAAGTAAGAAATAGAGTGCATTATTAATTGCAAAATGAATGATTTTGACTATATTAAATTAAAAAAGGTTTTACACTAATAAAATCAATGCTGCCAAAATTTGATGAAAAGGAAAAAGCTATGAAATTATTTTCATGGCTAGGGGTTCTGATAAAGGTCTCATTTCTAAAATATATAGAAAATTGCATCAAATTTATGAATACAAGTCATTCCCAAATTAATAAATGGCCAAAAGATATGAATATACAGTTTTCTAATGAAGAAATTAAAGCTATATATAATCATATAAAATGTGCCAAATCATTATTGATTAGAGTTGAAACAACTGTGAGGTATCACCTCACATTTATCAGATTGTTTAAGATGACAAAAAGGGAAAATGATCAATGTTGGACAGGTTGTTGAAAAATTGGGATTTTAATGCATTGCTGGTGGCGTTATGAACAGATCCAACCATTCTGGAGAGCAATATTAGATTATGCCTGAACAGCAATAAAACTAATCATATCCTTTGACCCAGCAATTGCACTACTAGGCCTATATCCAGAAGAAATCATAAAAGATGGGAAAAGTCCAACATATTCTAAAATATTCATAGCAGCTTTTTTTGTAGTGGCAAAGAACTGGAAATTAGAAGAATGCCCATCAATTGGGGAATGACTGAATAAGTTATGGTCCATGAATATTATGGAATACCAATGCTCTATAAGAAACCATAAGTGATCAGAATCTAGTGAAACATCAATTAATTACAGGATCTGATGCTAAGTGAAGGGAGCAGAACCAAGATTACATTCTACATATTAGCAATATTGTGAGTTGATCAGCCTTGATGGATGCAGCTCCTCTCAGCAGTTCAGATAGCTAGGACAAACCTATTAGACTGGCTATGGACAATGCTATCCCCATTCAAAGGAAGAAAAAACAAAACAAAACAAAACAAAAATAAACCCTTCAGAATTTGATGAACACTACATTTTTTAAAAAATAAATTCTCTTATGTATTTCTTTCCCTTAATCCTAATTCTTCATACCAAAAATGACTAATCTGTAAATTGAACACAAAATGTGTATGTACAATATTCACTAGACTGTTCAACACTGAAACAAGGAGGGTGGGAAATTATATAACTTAAATATATATATATATATATATATATATATATGGATGAATTTTGTAAAAACTTTCATAACATGTATTTGGAAAATTAAAAAAGTTATGATGATTTTCTAGGTGGGGAATAAAACCAGTTTAATCTTATTAGATAAATTTTATTTTCCTTTTTCCCTGTTTACTTTTTAATGTATTGCTTTAATCTTCTGTTTGAAGATTGAATTTTCTATTTAGCTCTGGTCTTTATCTTTTTTTTTAATTTGGGGGGGTTAAGAGACTTGCCCAAGTTCATACAACTAAGTAAGTATTAAGTGTCTGAGGATGGATTTGATCTCAGGTCCTCCTGAATCCAGGGCCAGTGCTCTATCCACTGAGGCACCTAGCTGCCCCTCTCAACTGCATTTTTGATAGAATCATTTCCTTTTTTAATTTTTCCAATTGTATTTTTAAAGTATTTAGTTTATTCTTTTATTTTTGTTGTAAGATGTTGATTTTGTCTTGTGTTTCTTTTCCCAATTTTTCCATTTGATTTTTAAACCCCTTTCTGATATTTTCTAAGAAGTCTTTCTGGGCTGAAGACAAATTCATATTCTCCTCTGAAGCTTCACATATAGCATCCCTTCTGTCCTCCTTTTCTGAGGTAGTATCCTTATCTCCAAGGTAACATTCAATAGACCCTGCTTTTCACTGGCCTTTCTTCAGTGTGGGGCCCTTTACCTGGGGTCTTGTGTTGGGGGATATTCTTAGAGACCTTGCCCACTGGGGGCCCACCAGTAAGGAACCAGAAATTTCCTCTGGATTGTTTGTTGTTCCTAGGCCTGGGGCTAAATCTGGGGTGTTTTTACAAAATCTGGGCTAGGCCTTCAGGGCTAGAAATTCAGAGGCCCTCTTAATTATTCTGCTCTGAGGAATACCTGGGCCTTGGGGCAAGGTGTGAGCACCTGGGGTTGTTTCAGCATTTGTACCACAGAAAGTCAGATCCTCTTGAGGCACTTTGGGGGGGGGGGGCTCAATTTAAAACACAAGGGTTTCTTCCCAATTAGCTCTGGCCAGATGAGTGTCCTGGGCAGCAAATCTCTCATGTGCCCACCTCTCATACTGCAATGGTTTCCTGTAGTTGTCAGAAAGATCTCCTGCCTTGTCCTATCGCCTTAGCACTTTCCTGTGGACACATCATGCTTCCCATGACAGTCCATGCCGGGAGATGCTCCCCTCTGCTCTTCTTGTGGATTGTGTGGGTTCAAAATTTGTTAACAGGCTTGATTCATGTCCATTCTGAGCAAAAGCCAGGGAACTTAAATCAGTGCCTAGCTTCTTTCCCCCATCTTGGCCAGATTGGGGGGGGGGGGTTGTCCTTTTTTTTAAATGATATATTCAACACCTAATTTTTAACCACAGATATACCTAAAAATTATAAAAACAATTCTGCCAAATATTTTCATAAAAAAATCACAAGAACACCTCTTTGAGCATAAAAGTAAAGTTCTTTAAGTATTTGTGGCTTCATTAGTGCATATTATGCCTCCCTTGGTATACTTTACACTCTCCTTACCAATTAATAGAAAATGTCAAAGAATTACTCTGGCTGCAAAATTTACACTTGGTCATTAATGACCTCTTTGAAGTTAGATCCTGAAACATTATTTGCTCCATGATTGAACTTGGACTGAAAATTTTTTCAGTGTAGGAACACCAGCCAGTATCCATTTTTCTACCTACTCTTAGTCCTCTTGTCACATAGTAAAATTTTATTGAATTTTTGCTTATTAATTTATTAGTTGGTAAATCATCAAAAGAAGACTGAAATGGAGTTCTCTAAGAATTCTCTGCACAAAATGGTTCAGGAAAATTGCAGCTATTTCATACTATATATTCTAGTAGATATTTGGGCATGTTTACCAATATAACTAGTAAGCTACCAACAATTCTATATCTCTCTAAGACAGTTTCAGGAGTTCAGTATTTTCTTCACCTGCATTTTAAAACACTTAGCTTTAACTTGAAGGATAGAATAATCTCCATTCCTGTTTAAGATAATATAACCAGAGATTGAGAATTGAGAGATATTGGAATAATTGGGCACAACCCTTTTATTTTTCAGATGAGAAAACATAGAATTCTTCTTAGAAATTGTTAAAAGACCATCACTTTGCCCATCAGTAAATATTTAATAATAGAATCATCAGTATAAAGCTGTAAAAGACTATAAAAGGTCACGTAATGTTGACTTCAATCCATCAACAAAAATTTATTAAAAACTTACATTGCATCAGAAACTGGGTTAAGCATTTTTTAAATATCTCGTTTGTTACTTACAAGTTAGAAAAATAGGTGAATTATTATCAATATTTTACAGTTGAGGCAAATAGAGATTAAATGACTTGTCTAGGATCACACAACTATAAAACATCTGAGGCTAAATTTGCCTCCAGATCCACTAACTGGCTCAATGGGAAGAAAAAGACAGAAGGAAACAATATTTGTCTTCAAGAAGTTTACATCATATAATGTATATACATCTCTCTATGTCTATAGAAAATACACCCATAACACAAGGTAATATCTATGGGAAATACTGCTAGCAGAGAAACAATAGGTGGTATTTGAAGGAAAGTAGGGCTTTTAAGAGATAGAGGGAAACAGAGAATTTAATGTTGGAAATAAATAGTACTCTAACCTGATTCATTATTTTAATCACAATAAACTACTTAATTAGCATGTTTAAAAATGAATTGGGAGACTATCATCCAGGTAGAGACTTCTTCCCCTTACTGGGCAGGTAGGTGGTACAGTGGACAGAGTACTGGTCTTGGAATCAGGATGAATAAGAGTTAAAATCTGACCTCAGAAACTTGACATTTGACATTTACTAGCTGTGTAAACTGAGGCAAGTCACTTGACCTGATTATCTCACATCCAAGGCCATCTCCAGTTGTCCTGACTCATATGTGACCAGTGGATCCAGATGGTTCCAAAGAACTCACTCAAATTCACTTTATGTGCTTGTCATGGCATCACCATTGTCTTCTTCAAGAATGAAGGACAGGGGACAGCTAGGTGGCGCAGGGGGTGGCTAAGTGGTACATGGGGGTGGCTAGGTGGTACAGTCAATAGAGAGCACTGGCCTTGGAGTCAGGAGTACCTGGGTTCAAATCTGACCTCAGACACTTGATAATTACCTAGCCATGTGGCCTTGGGCAAGCAACTTAACCCCATTGCCTTGAAAAATCTTTAAAAAAAGAAAAAGAATGAAGGACAAACATAGCTCTTTCCCTTATGTGGATAGTAACAGTTGGGCAATATAATCCTTATTTTTCTCTTCTATTAAATCCTTGCAAAGAAGATGTACTAAACCCAACAGATTGTTTCTATTTTCCAGGTAAATTGACTTATCCATGCCCCCAAACTTCTAAAGAAACTGACCTGTTAAAGGAAGCTTTTTACTTTTTATCTCTTAATTCTAGTGACCTGTCTTCTGTTGCTTATTTTCAATTTTTCCTCTTATTTAGTTTGCTTGTATATAGTAGTTTTATTTTTGTATCCCCTATAAATCTGTGAGCTCAAGGTTAAGGATTGACTTTTTAGGTTTCTATTTCTTTCCATTGCAAAGCAGTGCCTTGAACATATTCATCTTTTCATAAATGTATATTGACTATGTCACATTCTATTTTCTATTTATTTCTTGATTTTTACCCATGAGGGATTCCCTTCTAAGTTCCAAATTGAAGATCTCAAGCTCACTTCAAAACTGAGCTCTTGTCATCTTTTACACAAGGCTTTCCTTGATCTGGATTTTCAATCTCCTCCCCACCCTATCTGTTAGTAACAATTATTCTGACTTTCTATGATTTCTAAATTCTTTGTTTTCACAATTTTGTTTATATGTCATATCATCCCATTAGCAAGTAAACTCTAATAGAAGGATTTTTTTTTCTGTCTTTGTATTCCCAGGGCCTAGACAAGCACCTGAAGTTTTCAAGCACTTGAAAAATGATTGTTGAATTGAATTGGCATCATTGAATTGGCATCTCAGAGTCACCAATAGCCATTCAGGCTAGCAGTCCCATTTGTCTCATTTCCATTGTGTGATCAATCATATTATTTTGAAACTACATCGATACATATATAATATATATTATACATAATATATATTATATACATAACCCCCAATTATATATATACACACATACATGCATATACATATATACATATATATACATTTTATATAAAATATATATGAAATCTCCAGTAAATATATTTTGTCCCCAAGGATGGTGTCAAGAAAAGGAAAAAAATATATTTTCCCTAACTTTGTAATATTTCTTTATTGAGGATATTGTGAGAATTGATCTGCGAACAGCTTCAAAACTGTGTCACCACCATGATTTTCTTCTGGTCACCTTTATCAATGGCCATCGTTCAGAGAATACAATGGATGATGAAGAAGATGCTGGAATCCAAATGGCGTAATTCCATTATGGTTGAATAACTCTCATATAAAGGATTGCCATAACTTCAACTTTCTGTAGTCATTTTCATCTTTTAATAGACATCTTTCTGAACAAGCTAGAAGAAACAAACCACACTCTCTGAATTTGTTCTCTTGAACTAGTTCTTTGTTTTGATCTCCATCAGTATCATCACCATCATCATCAAAATTATAAAGATAGTGTTTTATATTGTGTAATCTTTTAATATTTGTAAAAAAACTTCATTATATGAACCTCATACAACACTTTGAAGTAGAAGCTCCTATATTTTCCATATTCCATGGTCTTTTATTCACTTCATCCTTGGGAAAGAGTTCTGAATATGAATCTAGAAGACACGTGTCATATCCAACTTTTTTTTTTTACTTTATTTTTTAGGTTCTTTTTGCAAGGCAATGGGCTTAAATGATTTGCTAATTATTAAAGGTCTGGGGTAGGATTTGGACTCAGATCCTCCTGACTCCAGGACCAGTGCTCTATCCACTGTACCACCTAGCTGCCTCCATATCCAACTTTTGACAGGATCAATGAGGATGGGAAAAAATTGGTTCACCTCTGTAGACCTTAGTTTCTTCATCTGGGAAGAAGAAAATGACTTTTATAATCTTTTCCAGCTTTACATCTATGATGCTTTGGCAGAATGGCACTTCAAGCCCTTTTTTCCTCAAGAATTTACTCTTAGTAGGTTAATTTTTACATTCTGTGTAACAAATACTTTTTGAAATGTCAGTTTAAAATGTAGCAGCAGATAAATTGCACATATTCAATTTGACATGCTTCCTCAAATAAAATTCAATCTACACTTGTTATATTTCAGCTTTGGCTTATAAGGCCATCAACTCATTGTCATTTCCTATGGAAATGCATCCTATAAAACAATCTTAGGTATTGATCATAAAGTTAAGTAATACTTTGCTAAATGATGTGGAATAATACATAAATAAACCCATTATGGTTACCCTAATGATTTAGGAATTATCCAAATAGGGAGAATTAGTCCAACTATAATATGTATGTGTGCTGATTTTTATTAGTAGAAGTAGTTTTCATTCTTGGAGTTCACTACCACCTGATTGAAATCATAGGTTCAACTGGAAACATATTGATATACTCTGGAAAATATTATGCTGCTACTCTTTCTATATTATAGTGGATGAAGGATTGATTGTGAACTCAGGATGACTTGGGTCCAATATTTGCTTTTGACATAAGTGACAGCATGAGCCTCACATGTCACCTAACTTCCTAAAACTAAAATGTTGAAAAATAGTGATTGTTTAATCACTTTAGTCATGTTCAACCCTTTATAACCCCATTTGAGGTTTTCTTGACAAAGATACTAGAGTGGTTTGGTATTTCCTTCTCCAGCTCATTTTACATAAGAAGAAACTGAGGCAAACAGGGTTAAGAGACTTGTCTGGTGTCACATAGCTAGTAAGTGTCTGAGTCTAGATTTGAAATCAGGAAGTCTTCCTGAATTTGAGCATTTTGTCACATTCTATATTGTTATAAGGAGTTTCTTCTACACAGGGTAGAATTCTCTATATCAATGAAATCAAGAATACAGCAAATCCATTAAAATTTCAAATCTTTTTTTCTGATATGTACCAGATAGATGGCATGGTTAAGTCTCTGAAAATTTTATGTATCTGAGGCAATTCACTAAGAATATAAGTATAATAATGTTTGTTATCATCTATATCAGTGGAAATAGTTTTCATACTAAGAATTCCTAAAACTATTAAATCATAGGTCCAGATTAATATCAATAACATCTTCATTACTTCCTCCTCCTACTGCCATCTATTTCTTTTGTATATTTTCCTTCTCCATTCTCTCTTCTTTTCCTTCTGTTTCTAATCCTTCTTAATCCTCTTTCTTCATTTTTATGTGTAGCATTGAAACTATTCTATCTCATTTTAGTGTGAAACCTTAACTAGCTTAGAACACAACAAATGATCAAAATACCTTAAACCAAATAAGGAAAGTCTTTGAAAGTCATTTAATGAAGGGAATTGACACCAGGGAGAAATCTTTATGTTTCTGGTAGATACAAGTTAAAAAACTGGATGATGGAAAATCATTCTGTACTCATCAGGGGGAAAGACTAGGAAACTTGCCTATTTACCAGATTGTTCCGGAGGTTTGTGGGGACCCTGACAATGTGATTCAACACAATCAATTATTGCTAATACATGAAGTAATTGAATGCTCAGCGAGTTGAGACTGATGGAAATCCATCTCATAAAACTGCTAGTCATAAAAACTCTTACCAACTGAGAGTCACTAAGAAATAAATTTTTCAGACAAAGGAATCTTTACATACTATACCTCAAAAACTAATAACATTTGATATGACCTCATCTCTTTACAAACTCATATTTAGAGGACTTTTGTTCTAATAAGGATTAAATTCAGATAACAATATCATCTGGCACTAGTACAGGGGTTGATGGGAGAACAAGTTACAGAAGACCAAGAACTAGCTAAACATTTACCAAAGTAACATGATATCCCAGTTGAAACTGATAAGGCAGTCAATCATATCTATAGCATGTAAAAGATCTGAGACATATTTATCCCAACATCCTTGAGTATACAGTTCTTGGTGGCTTGTATCCCTTATGTTTTTACACATAAAAAAGGAAGATTCTCTAATATCATTGATGAAGAATTTCTTCAGCAAATTTTGAGTAGTTTTCATTGAGGCAATATTCACTAAGCAGAAATAATAATTGCTACAGACCCCTAAGAGTCTGTAGGACACTATCACCAAAGCAAATAGAAAATCCAGGGGAAAGGGTATTCAAGTGTGGAATGCAATGCAGTAAAAAAAAAAAAAAAAAAAAAGACAATTCACATCTCCACTTTAACCTTTTTCACCATTATAGGAATGTTGATGAAATTCAGTTTAATTCAATAAACAAGTATTAAACATTTACTATGTGCTATTCATTCTGCTAAGACTGTCATAGTGCAAACTGCAAACATATATTTATATGTATGATTATAATTTAAGATATTGAATATTCAAATAGTATAGCCATTTCATAGTACCTATCAGTTACCCTGATAAGGACCTGACTGTAGTCATTTTGTTAAATTACTTGTAGAAGTAATTGTGTTCTTGACTCTCAGTGATGAACGCTTTGGACACTGACAAGAAGGACACTAATTTCTGAACCTTTTGAAATTAAAAGGTACTCCTTCGGTCAATGGAAGTGGGGAATAGACTTGTAGGAGCTAAAACTGCTTCTTCCCTTAGCCAAAGCAATTTCTCTTTCAAAGGTGTTGTGGAAAACCAAACTTATTCAAGATTCTAGGAAAAACGTCTAGAGTTTTCAACCTAGAAACTATGAAAAGCTATGAAAACCCTAAAGTGACCATTCGCTTAGTCCAGTAACTTTCAAAGACTGAAAACAGTCTAAGTGATTGACTTATTGATTGAGATAAGCTAGCTAGCTATGGTTGCAAGATAAAATTTGGTGATGTGGATCTGATCTCACCTTTGGGTTTATACATGCATTTATAAAATACAGAAGATAATAGTACTCTTTCCGGAACAATAAAAGAAATCTAGTTTGTGTAGTTGAAACAATGCTGGGCTTAGACCCAGGAAGATCTAATCAAATCCAGGTTGAGTCACTTATTAACTGTGTGATCATTGGCAAGATACTAAACCTTTATTCTCATCAATTTCCCAACAGTAAAATGAGGGCACACTGGAAAAAAAAATGGCAAACCATCTTTACAAAAAAAATGGACAAAAATTCATGGGGTCAAATAGTATTAGACACAAGTGAACAATGACAAAAAAAGGCAGCATTAAAATAAAGAAAAAATTTAAATAGGGATGATAATTTCATTTTTTTGTATTTGTATTTCCAATACTTAAGACAATTTCTGGCAGAAGATATTTAAGAAGTGTCTGTTTATTTATTTTTTGTTTATTTGTTTATCATTATTTTCATTAACATCATCATCCTTGTACCAATATCAATTTATTATGCTGTTGGGGTTTTTCATATTGTTCAAGAAGGAGAATATTTGATGTTGAGTTTCAGTATCTCCCTAATGGATTTGACCCAGTGGTGATACATGAACCTGAATTCAGCCACATCATCAACTCTAAGGAATATACCTATTAAGAAGGCTATCTCTTACATAATTGTCATGGATCACAATCAAGTGTCCACAGTGAAGAGGGTGAAGAGACTTTAAGTGCATCACCTCTCAAATAATTACACCCATCATGGTTTTTTGTAAAGTATAAAGTTGGTAGGGGAGAGAATGATTGTCCTGCATAATCTGCACATTTAATGTTATACTTAGCATTCAGTTCATTTTGTTTGAAGTTTACTGGCAATATAGCAGACAAGTCTTTTTTCTGTCTGTTTTGATTAAAATCATCATCCTCTTTCTTGCCGTGAACTGTGAGTCTGAACAGATTTGAGCTGACCCAATTTTTCCTGCTTTTTCCCCCTAAATCAAGAGAACTTGATATTTCCACAGGTATAGTACACTGATTATATAAATTACTCTTCCCAAATCTCACACATTTTTTCTTTTCCAAGATGAGACATAGTCTTGAGCTAGTGCTTCTCACTGAATTGTTGGTAATAAGCATTTTTCAGATTATATTCACTTCAAATGCAATATGCTTATTGATATTTGTGCTTTATTTAACAATGAGTTTGTCCATAGAAATTTAATGTAAGTATAATTGTTATATCTGTTTTCAAAATGCATATAATTATGGGAAAAGAGCAGCTCTCAGATTGCTTAGAAGCAGAAGAATAATAAAGGAGAAGAATGATTAAAGAATGATGAAAAGAACTCAATCTTGTGTTTCTTCCTCTTTATACTAACCTACATTATGCTTATTGAAGATTAAAACTGACCTTTCTAAGAATTCCTAGGAAAGTTATTAAGCTGTTAGATTTAGATGGACTTTCTGGATTTTCTTTCTTAAATTACTCTAATATGATCTGATTTTAATCTGATTTAAAATCTTTAACATATAGATGGTGCATTGGTTAGATCACTGAGTTTGGAGTCATGAAGCCTGGATTTTAAATCTAATTGTGCTGACAAGCTGTGTGACTCTAAACAAGTCATTTAACTCTACCAGTTTTCTTATCATTAAAATGAGCTAGAGAAGGAAATAGCAAATAATTCTGATTTCTCTGTCAAAGGGAACCACAAATGGGGTAATGTCAGATTGGATATGACTGAAAAATTACTATATATATATATATATATATATGTATATATATATGTAAAAATTAATATAATAGCGATTCAAATGTTTTAGGAATTATTCTTATTGTTCTTTTAGAAGAATCCTGATCTGTATAGGAAAAAGAAAATCTCTACTAGACCTTCTCTTCCATTTGGGCTTATAATTACTTTCAGTCTTCAATCAATAAGATTTTAACAGACCTTTGACTTCATTGATAGGGAACCCCCAACTGAGAAACTCCCCCTCCTAATGCAGGTTGGCATTTGCAACTTGTAATTTAAAAACTTGTACCAAGAGGTTAAATGGCTTACCTTAAGTCACAGATTCCATATCCATCAAAAGGAAGGCCTTATAAAGGATTTCTATCATACAGATGAGACTAAAGTTAATAGTGGAGGAAAGGAGGGGGGAATATTAAAAGGGGAAGAAAAGGGAAGGGGGACGATAGAAGTGGAGAAGATTGAGGAAGATGGTATTCTCAAGCAAACCACAAGTGAGGGGGGATAGAGTGAAAGGAGAAAGAAAAGTACAAATGGAGGGGAGATAGGATGGAGGGTACAAGGAACGCATTTGAAGTAAAGAGATATACAGAAACTAAAGGTAAAAGAATAGAGCAGAATATATTATGACCAAATTCTAGAGTGACAAAACCAAAAAAACAATTTTCCAGCCCAAGATAACTTGAAAGATTCCTGAGAAACGTCTGTTCCACCTGGGCTGGAATGGGCTACAACACAGCCTGGACCCCTCCTGCCACCTGAGCAAACTCTCTCCAACCATCCAGAAAGAGCCTGCAAGGTGCCTGGGTCCCTGGCAGCAGGGTGGTTTCTTGGCATCTCAACCCAGGGATTGCCAAGGACAACTTTGGAAGCTCAGTGGGAATACTCCGCCACGCCAGTCAGCACAGAGTGTAAGTCAGCACAGGCCTTGATACAGACTGGGACCCAGGAATCAGAAGCAAGCCAGAAAAGCCACACAACAGCTATTTCCAGAGTGTTTAGTCTATGGACTGTGAGGGCATTGGGGATGACTGCCGAGGACTCTCTGCTATCCCTGGGGCAGGACTCTATTGCTTTTCCCCTAGCCAGATCCAGGATGCAATATGGGGCTTCAAAATGCCATAGCAGAGCAGGGATCATAGTTCCAGGGCAGAGGGGAGTGCATGTGGTCATCCACAGGCCAGAGCACAGGCCAGGAGGGCAGTCAGAACCTCTCATTGGGTCTTGGAGGAATTGAGATACCTGGGGGGGGGGGGCATGAAATCAGATGCAAAAACCCTCAAAAGCTTGGGAAAGTGAGTCCTCCACCCTGGAAGCAGAGCCTCACCTTAACAAAAAAGTTAAACCAAGTCATATGGGGAAGCTAAGTGGCACAGTGGATAAAGCACCGGCCCTGGAGTCAGGAGTACCTGGGTTCAAATCTACTCTCAGACACTTAATAATTACCTAGCTGTGTGGCCTTGGGCAAGCCACTTAACCTCATTTGCCTTGCAAAAACCTAAAAAAAAAAACCCAAGTCATAGGCTGGGAAAATGAACAAACAACAAAAGAAAATGTATCTGGCCATAGACAATTACCTTGGTCCCAAGGAGGATCAAAATATACACTCAGAAGATAACAAAATCAAATGTTTTGTATCCAAAGTCTCTAAGAAAAGCAGAAATTGGTCTCAGGCCATGGAAGAACTCAAAAAAGATTTTGAAAATCAAGTAAGGGAGGAAAAGGAAAAATTGAACAGAGAAATGAGAGCATTATGGGAACATCATGAAAACTAAGTCAGCTTCATGAAGAAAAGACAAAAAATACTGAAAAAATAACATCTTCAAAACCAATTTAGTTCAAATGAAAAAAGTCCAAAAAATCCATGAGGAGAAGAATGCATTGAGAAGCAGAAATGGTCAGATGGAGAAGGAGATTTAAGAAAATAATTCCTTCAAAGGTAGAATGGAGCTAAGTTCAAATCCAGCCTCAGACAATTAATGATTGCCTAGCTGTGTGGCCTTGGGCAAGTCACTTAACCTTAATGCCTTGCAAAAAAACCTTAAAAAAAAGAATGTGATCTATTCTAAAAACAGAACTGATGGTATCTGAATACAGACTGAAGCACAATTTTTTCCTCTCACTTTATTTTTCTTGTGGTTTCTTTATCCTGGGGGGAGGAATTAAGTTTATTTTTACATCAAGACTATTGTAGTAATTGAAAAAAACAAAGTAAATAACTTAAAAAATAAAATAAAAACAATTTAAATAAATTTTAGAAAAGTGATTACAGCAAGTTATCAATAGGATGATACATATGATCAGATGTCATTTAAGGAATGCAGGATGGTTTCAATATTAGGGAAATTATCAGCTTAGCTGACCATCTCAATAACAATACTAACAGAAATTATATCATTATTTCAATAGATGCTGAAAAATTTTTTGACTCAATACAGCACCCATTCCTATTAAAACACTAGAAAGCATAGGAATGAATACTTAAAATGCTAAGCAGTATCTATTTGAAACCATTAGTAAGGATCACATGTAATGGGGATAAGCTAGAAGTATTTCCAATAAGATTGAGTTTGAAACAAGAATATCTGTTATCACCACTATTATTCACTATTGTATTAGAAATGTGAGCAGTAGCAATAAGAGAAGAAAAAGAAATTGAAGGAATTAGAATAGGCAATGAAGAAACAAAACTCTCACTCTTTGCAGATGATATTATGGTATACCTAGAGAATCTTAGAAAAGCAACTAAAAAAACTACTTGAAACAATTATCAATTTTAACAAAACTACTCAGCATTTCTATATATTATTAATAAAACTCAGAAACAAAAGATAGAAAGAGAAGTTCCATTTAAAATAACTATAGACAACATAAAATATCTGGGAGTCTACCTGCCAAAATAAGCTTAGACACTACATGAAAACAATTATAAAACACTTTTCATTCAAATAAAATTGGATCTAAATAACTGAGCAAATGTCACCTGCTCTTGAATAGGCTGAGCTAATATAATAAAAATGGCAATTCTATCTAAATTAAAGAGCCATATTAAATTCAGTGCCATATCAATCAAGCTACCAAAAATTACTTTATTGAGCTAGAAAGCATAGTAACAAAATTCATCTGGACCAACAAAAGATCAAGAATATCAAGGGAATTGATGGGGAAAATGCAAAGGAAAGTGATCTAGCCATACCAGATCAAAATTTAGATTATCAAACATCAGTAATCAAAATTGTTTGGTGCTAGCTACGAAATAGAGTGGTGGATCAATGGAACAGATTAGGTACAATAGGAAGAGCAGTACATGGCTATAGTAATCTAATGTTTGATAAACACAAAGGCTCCAAATTTTCAGTTAAAAACTCACTCTTTGATAAAGACTATTAGAAAAACTGGAAAACAGTATGACAGAAGCCAAGCATAGACCAACATCTCACACCCTATATACCAAAATAAGGTCAAAATGGGTACAGGATTTAGACATAAAAGATGGTGCTATAAGCCAATCAAGAGAAAAAGGGATAGTTTTTCTGTCAGATCTATGGAAAGGGAAACAGTTTATGACCAAAGAAGAGATAGAAAATATTATAAAATGCAAAATGAATAATTTTGATGACAATAAATTGAGAAGTTTTTGCACAAATAAGACCAAAGCAACCAATATTAAAAGGAACACAGGGGTGGCTAGGTGGTGCAGTGTATAGAACACTGGCCTTGGAGTCAGGAGTACCTGACTTCAAATCTGGTCTCAGACACTTAATAATTACCTAGCTGTGTGGCCTTGGGCAAGACACTTAACCCCATTGCTTTGCAAAAAACTGAATACAGTAAGTTGGGGAAAATTTTATTGCTATTGTTTCTGATAAAGGAATCATTTATAAAATATATTAGAAGACTGAATCAAATTTAAAAGAATGCAAGTCATTCCTCAAATGATAAATGGTCAAAGAATAGGAAAAGTTGAAGTAACTGAATCTATATATAGACATATGAAAAATTCTCTAAATCATTACTGATTAGAGTAATGCTTATTAAAACCACTCTGATGTGTCATCTTTTAGCTAGATTGCCCAATATGACAAAAAAAGAAAAATGATCAGTTAGAGTGGATATGGAAAAACTAAGATAGTAAAGGATTGTTGGTAGATTTGTGAATTGATCCAAATTTTCAGTAATACCACCTCTAGGTCTGTATTCCAACAAAATCACAAAAAAGAGTTCTAAAAACCCACATGAACAAAAATACTTATAGTAGCTCTTTTCCTAGTGACAAAGAACTGGAAAATAAGGGAAAGTCCATAAATTGGGAAATGACTGAACAAATTATGGTACATGAATGCATTGGAGTACTATTGCTCTATTAGAAATTGTGAAGGATGGGAATTCAGAAAATCCTGGAAAGACTTGGATTAAATGGTGTTGGGTGAAATGACCAGAACTAGAAAACATTGTACACACTCTCAGTTAAACTGTATGCTGATCAATTATGATGGACTTGCTCATCTCAATAGTATAATATTCAAAGGCAATTCTAAAGGACTTGTAATGCCATCTACATTAAGAAAAGAAACTATGGAGTCTTGAATGCCGACCAGAAGTATTTTCAATTTTTAAAATTTGTTTCATAATTATTTTCCCTTTTTGATTTGATTCTTCTTTCCCAACATGATTAAGATGTATATAGATATATTTAGCCTGTAAAAGATAGATAGATAGATAGATAGATAGATAGATAGATAGATAGATAGATAGATTATACATATATAACCCTATATTAGATAACTTTCTGTCTGGGGGAGGGGAAAGTGAAGAGGAGAGAAAAAATGTAAACCTCAAAACTTTACTGAAAAAATGTTGATTGAGAACTATCTTTGCATGAAGTTGGAAAATTGAACAAATAAAACAAACAAATTAATTAATTGATTGATTGACTAATTAATTAATTAATTGATGAAATTAAGTAGCAGATACAGAACTGACCCTGGAGTTAGGAGGACCTAATTCAGCCTCAGACACTTGAAATTTCACTAGCTGTATGACTCTGGGCATAACTTAAGCTCATTTGCTTCACAGAAAACAAACAAACAAAAAGCTTAAGTAGCAATACAGTGAAGACAAAATTAAAATTAAAAAAATACTTTAATGGAAAGACCAGGAAAGGCAGAATTGCCAATAGAGCACTGAATTAGGCAGGAGAGTTGGGTTTGATTTCCAATTTCTATATTTGCTTAGGGAAGAAACAAGGAAACTAAAATTAATGTGCTGAAAATATGTGAAGTATTTTACACATATTATCTTATTTAATCTTCACAATAACCTTATGGAGCAAATATTATCACTATTTTGAGGTTGATGGGAAGGATCTATTTTACAATTGAAGAAACTGAGGTAAAAAATGATTAAGTGACTTGTCCAAGGACAAATTTGAACTAATATACTCCTAACCCTAGGTCCAATACTCTATTTACTATATTACCCAACTGTGCACTTACTAATTGTGGAAAAATAGTCAGGTGGCACAGCATCTAGAAATTTTAAGTTCCTCATTTGTAAAATAGGAATTTTAATTTAAGAATTTAAAAATAATTCTTATTAACATACTACCTGACTCAAAATATACTTAATCAATAAATGCTTGAGTGGTAATATCCATTTTATCTTCCAGAACTTTGTAGAAAATATGCTATAAATATTAAAAAGCATTCTATTGGATTGATCTTTTTCTAGTTAGAACTACCATAGTCTAGGAGAAAGAAAAGAGAATTCGAAGTCAAATGAGCTAGATTCAACTCCCACCTCTCTGCTACTTTCTCTGTGAGCAAACTTTGCCTTTGGGCAAGAAATCCAGCATTTCTGGCCTTCCATTCCTCATCTATAAGATATAGACAGGGCACTAGAGGCTCAATGTTCCCTTTTGACTCTAATTCTTTGATCATAGGAATTCATGAAGACTTTCTCTTTCCTAACATTTTTAATATCAACCACTTTTATTTTATTTTACTAAAACACCATTCGCAGATGAGTGACTCAGTTCTCAAGAAAGAACTGTTTTCTTTTCCACTTTGAAAAATAGTGACAGTATTTAAAAAGTAGACTTCTTTATAATTGTAGAAAACATCCTTTCTGGTTAACTGAATAGTAATATGGCAGAGTGAAAGAAAAGGGTAGATTTATGTTTTAAATCCCAGCCCTTCTGGGTACTCACTTTGAGCAGTCTGGGTCCCTGTTTCCTTATCTGTAAAATGAAGGGGTCAGACTAATTGGTCTCAAAAGTTCCTTTTAGCTTTAAATCTAGGATCCAATGAATATAAAATCATTCTGTAACTTCCACAACCACCCTATAGTACAACAGCTACATTATGAAGCTAAATTCATAATGGCAAAAATGCTGACATATTTAAACAGATTAAAAATATTTCAGCCCTTCAAGTTCCAGTCTATGCATGACAAGGAAGCCAAAGCAACTAGTACAATGGTTTTGACTGGCACCTATGTCATGGATGAAAAGAGCTCGGGGAATGAAATGAATAATCAAGTACATTAGTGACATAGGTATTCTCTATCCCTAAGGTCTAAGTACTTCTATTTGCTTCTCCTGTGAGGATTGCTTGTTCTGTGTGCTGTTCATCACATCCCTATGGCTATATGGCTGAATTCCTCTCCACAGATGAGTTTTTCTTTCTTTTTTTCCCCTTCCTGAAAAATTTATATTTATTATTAACTGGGGTCTTTTTTGCTGAGCTACTACAAATTTAAAGCTATGTGAACAAGATTTGGGGGAGTTATTAATATGATATAATTTTCTCTAGTTATACTCTCCCCTTCCACAGAGGAAACAGGTTCCTTCTGGGCATCTAACCAATAGGTTTCAAATCCTTATTTTGGCAAATCCCTGGAGAGTTTATAGGAATTTCCAGGGGGAACACTAGGTCTCTCTCACCAACAGGATTCCCTAATCCTTACCATCTCTTTCCCAAGAGGATTCCACAAGCTTAATTTTTTTATAGAAAGATAGTATATATCCATTTTATCTGACAAAGATAGTGAATTTGAGATGCAGAGACTAGTTTTACATCTTAGCTATGATTCTTCCTCATATTACTTAAGAGTGAGGTAGCAAGGATAGAGTATTGAACTTAAAGTCAGAAAGGATTCAGATCTCACATCAGACATAACGTGGAACTGGGCAATCTTAGGGGATTAATTAATGGGGATAATGACAGCATCTACCTTAAGAGTTGTTTTTGGGGTGGCTAGGTGGTAGAGTAGATAGAGCACAGGCCACAGAGTCAGGAATACCTGAGTTCAAATCCAACCTCAGACACTTAATAATCACCTAGCTGTGTGACCTTGGGCAAGCCACTTAACCCCATTGCCTTGCAAAAAAAAGAGTTGTTTTGAGGTTTAAATTGCAAACCTTAAATGGCTCTCTATCAGATGATATAATCAACATTATTCTTCTCATTTTGTATTTTATGAACTTCAGATAGAAATGGTCCAAGGATAAGTAGCTATCCTATTATTATTATTATTATAATTTTCTATTTAATGTTCAAGTGATTTATCGCATTTTTGAATAGAATGATTCCTTTTTTGTATTTGAATGAAAGTTTTGAGAAATAAACTCATCTTTAATAGTTTCTTTGAAACAACTTTGAAACAATCTCCTTTTAAAATGTTCTTAAATTATGATGGGTCAATACTTATGTCCAGGAAATTATGGATAATAGGTGTTTTTAATGTCTAATGAAATGCAATTTAGTACAGTTTATTTGTTGTATTCTGAAGGATGTTTTAAGATTTGTGTTTATAGTATGGAGACTTGCCATCTATTAATTTATGAAGGATAGTAAACTCCTAGTGTATTCATTCTGATCACTAATTATTATTGTAATAACCAAGAGTGACACTGAACCAATAACCTGAAGATGTATTTGGCCCAAACCTACAAAATGTTCTGGCTTGTTCAGTACTTTTGATGTCGGAAGGAAGTTTCTTCTGACAAGATGCCATGCAACAGAGATGGAGAGAAAGAAGAATGGAAAAACTGGCACAAATACTTCATTCCGCTATGCTGGCTGGAAACTAACAATTTCTTCACCTCCCTACAACAGCAATCAAAAGAAGTGCAGGCCATTACACTAGATGCAAAATTAAAATGTTGGTTTAGCAAAAGAAAATCTCATCAGTAAGAGGAGCTAGAGAGAGAAGGAGCAAAGAGTAGATAAGATTGAATCTCCAGTTACTACTCAGTAGGGTGGTACAGTAAAGTAGTGAACTTGGACTCAAGAAAACCAAAGTTCAAATATTGCCTCAGACACTTATTAGATATGGGAAAGACACTAATGTGACAGTTTCTTTATTAAAGTGAGGAAGTTGGATTTGATGACCTCTAGAGTTTAGTCTAATCCTAATTCTATAAACCTTCTATTCTATGCTATAAATGCCCAGCATTTATCTTCTTCTTGCATCCCTATGGACTTCATTAACCTATCTGCTCATTTCCTTTGCAGTTTCTCTTCTGAGCAATACAGGATGATGAAAGGGAAGATTCTTGATGCTTGAATGTATTTTAAGACCCTACTCTACCCTAATGCTTAAACTTGTTTACGTTTCTTTACTTTTGTTTATTGGTACTTAAGTAATTCACTGCCAAGTCAATAAGTTCATAGCTTAAGATTGAAACAGAAAAGCTAAAATAAAATGCAAATATTTTTCACATTTCAGGCTAATAAAGGTATGTCATTTAAAGAGGGAGAATTTACACAACTTTGGGAATCTTCAGAGTCTATGCATATCCCATATTTCCTTCTGAACCTGGAGATATAAGTAGGAAAAGGGCAGGTAGAAAGTATCCTGGAAGAGCATCTAACTAAGGTTCATTTGGCTTTGTGATTGTGATTATCATCATCACCACACTTCTAGCAGTATCATACTCATCTTTTCCAATGCAGTTCAGATAGAAATAGTCCTAGGTCAAGTTAATATAGTTTGTATTCAGGGCAAACGAATGAAAGTTCCTTTGCATTCAATATTCTATAAAATATTGCATGCAAAGACAAAACAAATTTTTTTTATTGAATAAGTGAATTTTTTGAGGGTCTGATAGATAACAATGTAGCCAGAGTACCAGGTATGAAGTTAAGAAGCCTCATCTTTCTTAGTTCAAATTCAGCCAAGGAAGCTTACTATCTATGCAACACTGGTAAAGACATGAACACTGTTTGCCTCAGTTTCCTCATTTGCAAAATGACATGGAGAAGGAATTGGCAGACCACTCCAGTATTTTTGCTAAGAAAACCCCAAATTGTTTCATGCAAGGTCAGAGACACTGAAAGATAACTCAACACAACTGGAATGCAATTTTATTTTTTGTAAAAGTGCTAATACCAAATCAGGAAAATTATAAGAGCAGATATGAGATGGAATGTGCCTGTTCAAACATAATTTTAAATTCTTCAGCTAGATCTTTGAATTTTGAAAACTACATTCATTTCATATAGGTTGATTTCTAAAACTACAATGTGATGTGATAAATATAATAGTACCTATCAAAATCCTCTGTAATTCACTCCATCCTTCTGCAAAAGTGATACTCCTAAAACAGATTTGACCATGCTACATTGATACTAAAAATCCTCAGTTGCTCCCTGGTGCCTTCAGAATAAAATATAAAACCTTACACCCGGCATTGAAATTCCTTCACAATCTGATTGTCTCTTGTCTTTTTAGCATTACTCCTAATTACTCTCTTTCATGTACCACTCACATTTTTGCATTTTAACCATTCTCCAAAGACACTATTCCATTTCCCACAAACTGATCCAGTCTGAAGTCTTTTTGTCTGGAATGCAACTTCTTTCCTTCCACCTGTTAGAATCACTGCTTTCTTCAAAATACAATTCAGATATCACTTTCTACAGGAATATTTTCTTTTTCTCATCTATCAAATTGTTAAGATTCTTTTTGTCTGTGATGTATTCCATAAATATTGGTAAAAAGAAATAAAATTGAATTTTTCCTATAAGGTTCAATTCAAGTTTCATTTCCTCTACGAAGTTGTCCCTGACCAATTCTATGCACTGACTTCTTCCAAATTTATTAGGATATTATTTCACTCCTCAAATAATCTTATATTTGCTTCTTTCAATTTAAATATTCTTTGTTGTTGCTGCTGTTTAGTTCCCTTAGAAGAATGTAAGCTTTTTGAGGGCAAATACTGCTTTATTTTTATCTTTGTAGTACTATTTCTGCTATTAGTCCAATTTAAAAGAGGGCCAACAACATCATGGAGTGAAAGCTTCATTTATGTATGAACTGGAATTAAGTGAAGGAGAGTTACACAAATCAATTGTTTCGTTCTCTCTTTCAGAATCATTGACAACAGTGGTAAACCAAAAGTCACAACAACTGGCATTGTCCAGGATGCAAAAAAATAACCTTAGGATCATCAATGGCTGACCGAGCTCTATGTGCTCCGCACCACCTGTTTCAACCATGTTCATGGTCACTGGAACATATTGTTTTCATACTCATGTTCACTGGGGAAAGACCTCACATGCTTTGGGTAAACACTCCTTTAACTCATCAATGGGAATGAGGCCTGTTGGCCTCAATCTAGTTCAGCTAGGTAATTCAGTGGTCAGAGCACTGACCTTGAAGTCAGAAGGACTCCAATCTCAGACATTTGACACTTATTAACTGTGTGACCTTGGAAAAATCACTTAACCCTGACTGCCTCATATCCAGGGCCACCTCCAGTCATCCAAATTCATATGTGGCCATTGGACCCAGATGGAGAAGAAAGTGAGGTTGGTGACTTAGCACTACCCCCCTCACTCAAATCCGATTCACGTGCCTGTCATGGCATCTGACCTGATATCGTGGTCTTTTTTGAGAATAAAGGACAAAAACCAGCAATATCAACTGTCAAAATTATTTACTGGGGTATAATTGATGCCAAGGTATAGCTTTGTTAGAGCCACAGGTGAGAGTTGAGTTCCAGGAAGAGACAAAAGGTGAATGAGCATCTCTGTAAAGGGCTCAGCAAGACCACAACCAGAAGTGCTGGTCATCCTTGAATACCCCCCTACAGCTTTTCTGTTACTGGTACCTAAGTCAATGCCTCTCACATAATATAAGCATAATAAATGTCCACTGAATTTAAATGCCATGAACATAAAAGTTTTGAGAGGGGACTGAGTGCTAGATAAATACGAAATGTGTTTTATTATTATTCTCTCTAGCAAAGAAAGCTTCTTATAAGAGAGAGGGTCTTAAATATAACCAATATAAGATTTTTAAGATAACCATGAAGCAAAAAAGTTAAATACAAATCACGTCATTTCTATGGGTCCCTGATAACTAAAACGATTTAGCTTATGTTCATCTCTTCTCTTTGGCTATATATTTCTAAGAAAAGGGGAGAAATATGAAATTTTCAGTGAATGTTATGAAGGAAAGCATGACAGAGTGGATAGAATTTAATGACCTGGTTTCAGATCCTGAGACACACTAACTATATGACAATAGGCCAATTAGGCAACTCCAAATCTAGCAGATAAAGACTCCACAGGACTAGAAAGTAAAGACACATTTCCAATCTGCTTTAATATAGCAAATTTCCAATGCATGGAATTTTCCACATTATTGAAATTACAAGTCCAAAGTCTACCACCATGACCCCTTCACCAAGGAAGTTAATATATTAAGGAAGGTAGATAAAATCCTTATAGTATGATTTATCTTATTTACCTTTTGAAAAAGATAAAAATGGGTCATTCCATTTTTCACAATTACTCTTCTTAGTTCAGACTATCAGTCTATAAACGAATTCCTGAATTTACAATTAAGGTGGACTTCAGACTAGGATAAAGCTTTTACATATGCATTTAGGGAATGAATTGGATACTTAAAAGCAAATGAAATTCTATTAGCCAATATTAAGTGTCTGTCTTCTATGATTTATGGTAGATTTCATGGAACCAATTCAATTTGTAATTTCAAGGATATGTTTGCTTACTCCATTGACTTTTCTGCTAATGGGATTTTAGTCATATTTTCCTAATAACACAATATATACATACATACACATATATATTATATAAATACATTCACAGATAAATATGCCTATAAACATGGAAATGTTGTGTCAATAGTAGCTTAAAATTTCACGATTACTTTGCTAATTTTTTTTATGAGATGAGATGTTTTCTAACACAAATATATTTAACTCAAGGTAAAGAAAATAAGTTGTATTTGTGTTGTTCTCTGACCTTAGGAAAGTGGGAGTTTCATTTAATATTCTCATATTTTTACTTAAAGTATAGTTCAATATCTATTATTGGTGGCAGGGCCTTTCAGAGCTTTATGTAAAGTAAATATATATATATATATATATATATATATATATATATTACCATTCATCATAAATTACATTAGTTAATAACTGAATGTTCTGTCATATTATATTAAAAGTCAGTATAGAAATTATTGATACTTGGGAGAAAGGAATTGGGGAATAGGAAATGTTCACATAAACCCCTTTTAGAATGACAATAAAAATAGCTATCTACAAATATCTACACCTTTATTAGAAACCTGAAATCAATCCATACCCCACCA
Organism: Macrotis lagotis; assembly: GCF_037893015.1. Taxonomy (NCBI): domain Eukaryota; kingdom Metazoa; phylum Chordata; class Mammalia; order Peramelemorphia; family Peramelidae; genus Macrotis; species Macrotis lagotis. Next base: position 302,135,088 of record NC_133659.1, on the reverse strand, counting down.
GAGGAAAATACATTCTAGAAATAGGACAAATTTTGGAATTTAAATTATCATAGAAAACTTCCTTGCATTTGATTGTACTTCTAGAATAGTGGGAATATTTGTAATTATGTCAGTAAGAATAAGCAAAACTATAGTAATTATCTCAGTCCATGAAGATTCTACCCCATATTTTATTTGGTAGATAATTAGAAATTCATAAAATCATGAATTTAAAGGCAGAAATGAGCTTAAAAATACCTAAAACAACCTCATTTTAAAGATGAAGAAACTGAAACCTAGGGAATCAAAGTAACTTGAGCAAGGTCACAAAGGTAGAAAGAACAACATCTGTGACTAGCAATTTAGATCTTCTTATTCAAATTTCAGCACTCTTTATCGTTTTTCATGTTGTCTCTCAATTCTCTGTCCTATTATACTCATTTTTTATCTCAACATCTCTTCCTGGAATGCCCATTCATGTCTTCAGTGTGTTCCTCCATCAATATCTTCTTAGAATAATATAAAATAATTCTACTATGGCACAGATTTAACAATTTCAGTTGTTCAGAACATTTTGATGGCTCTATTGCCCATATGATAAGAACAAAATCCTGGGTCTTGTATTGAAGGCACTACACTATCTTAATACAACTTACCTTTTTCCAACTTTATATAACTTCTGCCAGTTTTCTTTTCTTTAAATTCTAGCCATAATGGATCATCTTATACTGCATGTCTTTTATATTCCAGCAGTCTTTAACCATCTCTCACTATTTCCTTGAAATCACTGCCTGTTAGCATCTATGTTTTTCCATCAAGGCTTGATGAAATGCGTGTGCTTGACTCCAGATGCCATTCTTCACTCCAGACTTATTTTCAATTATGCTTCATTTTAGTAAAAGAAGGATGAAAGATTTTGAAGTGAAAGGAAAATAAAATTCTGACTTCTCCCATGCTCTAAGCATCTTTAAAAACTCATAATCTAAAGATAATACTAATTTGTATATTACTGAGAACACCTTGTCTTGATTTTATTTGCTATGAAGCCAGTTTACTAATTCCAAGCATTCTATAGGAATGGTATATTTTAATACAACTTTATAAATAATCTACAACTGGTACTTGAGACCAGAGTAGTTATCATGAAAGTTTACAAAATAATTTAAAGTAGAACACCCTACACTATATTAGAATATATTTTATCATCATCTTAATCCTATATTTAACATAGACTATATGCAGAAAAACACATTCTATCAAAGATTTCATTGACATATAGCAATATAGATTAGAAGTTTAAGGTCATCTAGTCCAACCCCTACAGATGAAGAAACCAAGACTGGAAGTTAAGTGACTCGATTGTGGTAACAAATCTTACTCAGCCCTTCAAATCTCTAAACAGAAATATAAATTAGTGAAAAACATATTGGGATTCAATTAAGAGTCGAAGGATTCCTATTCCAACACAAGCCAGATCTTGTTAAGTCACCTAATTTTTCTAGGTCTTATTCTTTTGATTTGTAAAAAAAAAAGTTGTTTGTAGTTACTTTCAAGTTTTTTTTAAAAAAAATTACATATAATTCAATCAAAATTATCCTTTTTTATTAGCAAAAAGAAACAAAAAGAATAATGTTCTCTAAAATGCATTCAGATTTTTATGTCTTTTATTCTGAGCACCTTGGACAGTGACCTACAGAGAGTAAATGCTTAATATGAGGAATTATTTTCTTATAAAAATATATCTTTGAAGGTACCATTTTTTGCCAAGGCCAAATGGAAAGCTCAGAACATGGGTGATTTAGCACCCATTGAGAACATATGCAATAATTTAAACTGTTGATAAATGTACTCAAAGATTATAATTACAAATTTATTTTGCAAAAAGGTCAGAGGGGTTATGCTTTATGAGAGGATATGAAAGGAAAAATTGTGCTGAATAAGGCAAGCTCCTACTTATGGGGGTTTTTAGAAGAAAACCTTACTTAAAAAGTCATTTGTTCATTTATAGATGTTCTTACCAAGATGTGCACAAGTCAGGCTTCTCCCTGATCAGTGGTAGACAAATGGTAATTGTGATTACACAATGGATGATAGGGAAATAAGCATATGTCTATTAAGCTTCATTCAGATAGAATGTGAATGTCACAGAAGAAATAGCATGCCAGAATCAATTCACTGTAAAGCAATCATTTACCAGTAAACTTCCTCTACTCTTCAGCTATTCAACTCATTTCCTTAATGAGAAGTGGAACCAAACAGATTTCTACCAGATAGAATGAAATGGGGACAGACAGACAGGAGCCAAGTCCCAGGCAGTTATGCTTCTTTTCCCTCCCCTTTCCTGCCCTTCCCTTCTTTTCTTTTTCTCACTTTTTTTGACTTTATGCTCCTGATGTTATAATGATATGTGACACATAGTAAATGCTTAATAAATTATTTGTTGGTTAATTTAAAAATTAAGATTCAATTTAATATACTATATTAAGAGTGGCAAAACAAAAATAAAAGTAAAAAAAAGCAACACACTTTTGGGAAATGAAAATTAAACCAGTTCTTAAGCACATTTCATAACAAAATGTGCTTGTTGATCTTACGGTTTCCCAAAACTCTTTTATTATTTTTCACACTTGGTCGTTCTCTAAATTTCTCTATTCAATCTTTGAGGAAGAAAAATATATAATATGCTAATTCAATGGCAGGCATTAGTTCTTACCAGACAAGGGAATACTTCATCTCTTTTTAATTTTTTTTCAATTAACAAGTATTTCTTTCTTTATTTCTTGAACTCCTCTCCCTACAAAAATTACTAATAAAAGAAATATTATGGTATGATATACATAGTCAAGAAAACACAATTCTCACATTGACCTTTTAAACGTCTTATAGGTATCTGTGTATACAATGTCTTCTTCATTAATCTGTCAGCTTCAAGAGGGCAGGCAAATATTTTGCTTTGGTATATCCAACTGTTAGAATACAGTCTTGTTCATAGTAAATGTAAATTATTTCTGGATTAGTGTTTGTGGTTTGTGTTGCACTTAAAACTCTATGCCAGTGAGATTTGGTTGGTTGAACAAGATCAAATTTAAGTATCATCAACAAGAGTTGATAAAGTCTGAATACAAAATGAAGCATACATTTTTTTTACTTTATTTTTCCTGAGGCTTCTTTTTTTTGAGGGGGGGGAGGAGAGATAGGGCTACGTTTTCTTTCACAATATGACTATTATGGAAATGTTTTACATGACTACACATTTTAAACCTATATCAAATTACTTACTTTCTCAGTGGGGGATGGGGTTAGAAGAAGAGAAATAATCCCAAAGTCCAAGTTTTAAAATTGCGTGCGAAAACTTGTTTTTACATGTAACTGGGGAAAAAGAAAAAAAGGAATCATCAGTTATGTTCCTAAAGCAGGCCAAGTACTAAAAGTCACACCAATCATAGATAAGACATGTTTTTATTCTTGCAGCACTTATAATTTAATAGTTGCAAAGAGTATTAAGAAACAGAAAAAATGATTTAATATATTGTAGAAAGGGGAAAAAAGTGCTATGTGGTTTCCAGGACTGCTATTAACAGGAAATCAGTGAAGTTCTCTTGAAGGAGGTAACATTTAAGGTTAGTTTTAAAGGACATATAGGAATTCAACAGTGAAAAGCTTTACAGAATAACATTTTTATAATTCAAAGAGATCTTAGAGGTCATCTAAGCCCAATACTCTGATTTTACAGATAAGTAATCTGAAACCCACAGAGTTTAAGTGGCTTTCCCAATGTCACATAGGTGATAGCTGCAGAGCGATAGCTGAAACCCAGGTCCTCCTTCACTAACCCTATCTTTCTTCCTTCTTTATCATCACATAGTCAGACTCAGAAAAACACAGTACTTAGTCCCAGGGAAAAAAGAGCATCTTCCCTTGTGATCAAGCACTGTCTTTAGCTTTTCTTTGCTTAACCTACCCCAAAATTGCCCATGTACTAGGGCACAAAAACCTGATAATCAAATGCAGAAAGGCAGAAATAATAAATACACACTTCTCAGACCATGATGCAATAAAAATTACATGTAATAAAGGTTCAGGGAAAGATAAACTAGAAACTAATTGGAAATTAAATAACTTTATCTTAGATAATGGGCGAATCAAACAGAAATTATAGAAATAATCGATAATTATATCCAAGAAAATGAAAATTATGAGACATCATGCCAAAATTTATGGGATCCAGCCAAAGCAGTTTTGAAGGAAAGCTGCACATCTCTAAATGCCTATATGAACAAAATAAAGAAAGAGGAGATACATGACTTGGGTATGCAACCAGAAAAAGCTAGGAAAAAGAACAAATTAAAGATCCCCAATTAAATACCAAATTAGAAATTCTGGAAATCAAGGGAGAGATGAACAAAACTGAAAGCAAGAAAACCATTGATCTCATAAAGAAATCTGAGAGTTGGTTTTATGAAAAAGCCAATAAAATGGACAAACCCTTGGTTAATCTGATTTTAAAAAAAAGAAAGAAGATAATAAAATTGCTAGTATCAAAAGTGAAAAGGGTGAACTAACCACCAATGAGAAGGAAATTAAAGAGATAATTTGGAGCTACTTTGCTGAACTGTATGCAAGTAAATTGGATAACCTGAGTGAAATGGATGAATATTTACAAAAATACTAACTGCCCAGATTAACAGAAGAGGAAATAAATTATTTAAGTAATCCCATTTCAGAAAAATAAATTGAAAGAACCATCAATAAACTCCCTCAGGAAAAAACACTCCAGGTCCAGATGGATTTACAAGTGAATTTTACCAAACATTTAAGGAAGAATTAATTTCTATTCTACATGAAGTATTTAAAAAGTAGGAGAAGAAAGAGTTCTGCCAAACTCCTTTTGTGACACCAACATGGTGCTGCTACCTAAACCAGGAAGAACCAAAACAGACAAAGAAAATTATAGACCAATCTCCCTAATTAATATTGATGCAAAAATCTAAAATAAAAATTTAGCAATGAGACTACAGCAAGTTATTACTAGGATAATACACCAGGTAGGCAGGGATGGTTCAACATTAGGAAAACAGCCAACATTATTAAACATATCAATAGCAAAAGCAACAGAAATCATATGATTATCTCAATAGATGTTGAAAAAATCTTTGATAAAATACGATATCCATTCCTATTAAAAACATAGAAAGTTTAGGAATAAATGGAGGTTTCCTTAAAATAATAAGTAATATATATAGTTTAAACTATCAGCAAATATTATATGTAATGGGAATAAACTTGGAAAATTTCCAATAAAACCTGAGGTGAAACAAGGATGCCCATTATCACCATTGCTATCCAATATGGTATTAGAAATGATAGCAGTAGCAATGAGAAGAAAAAGAAATTGATGGAATCAGAAATAGCAATGAGGAAGTAAAACTTTCACTCTTTCCTGATAATATAATTGTATACTTAGAGAACCCGAGAAAATCATCTAAAAAACTACTTGAAACAATTAACAAATTCATCAAAGTAGCAGAATATGAAATAAAAGCCATATAAATCATCAGCATTTCTATATAAGAACACCAAAGCCAAAAAGCAAGAGATAGAAAGAGAAATTCCATTTAAAATAGCTATAGATAACAGTAAATCCTTGGGAATCTACTTCCCAAAACAAACCTAGAAACTCTATAAATATAATAATAAAGCACTTCTCATCCAAATAAAGTCAGTTCTAAACAATTGGGAAAATGTCAAATGATCATGGTTAGGTCAAGCTAATATAAGAAAAATGACAATTTTACCCAAATTAAATTAGATATTTACTGCCATACGAATCATACTACCAAATAACTACTTTACCAAGCTAGGAAAAATAGTAACAAAATTCATCTGGAGCAACAAAATACCAAGAATAGAAAGGGAACTGATGGGAAAAAATATAAAGGAAGGTGGCCTAGCTCTACCAGATCTAAAACTATACTATAAAGCAGTAGTCATCAAAACTGCCTGGTATTGGTTAAGAAATAGAGTAATGGATCATTGGATTAGCATAGGTTCTAAAGAAATTGCAGTAAATGACTACAGCAATCTACTATTCGACAAATCCAAAGACATCAGCTTCTGGGGTAAGAACTCACTATTTGACAAAAATTGTTGGGAAAACTAGAAAATAGTATGGAAAAAACTAGGCATAGATGCACATCTTACACCATATACTAAAATAAGGTCAAAATGGGACAGGATTTAGACATAAAGAGCAACACCATAGATAAGTTCATAGACCAAGAAATAGTCTATCTATCAGATCAAAGGAAAGGAGATAAATTCATGAACAGACAAGAATTAGAGCACATTATAAACTGCAAAATAAATGATTTTTACTATATTAAATTAAATAGGGTTTGCACTCATAAAAATCAATGCTACCAAAATTAGAAGGAAAGCAGAAAGCTGGGAAACAATCTTCACAACTAGGAGTTCTGATCAAGGTCTTATTTATATAGAGAATTTTGTCAAATTTATAAGGTCACAAATCATTCCCCAAATGATAAATGGTCAAAGGATATGAACAAACAGTTTTCAAATGAAGAAATTAAAGCTATATATATTCATATGAAAAAATGCTCCAAATCATTATTGATTACAGAAATGCAAATTAAAAGAACAATGAGGTATCATCTCACTCCTAGCAGATTGACCAAGAAGAGAAGAAAGGAAAATGATCAATGTTGGAGAGGTTGTGGGAGGATTGGGATATTGATGCATTGCTGATGGAGTTGTGGATGGATCTAACCTTTCTGAAGAGCAATATGGAACTATGCCCAAAGGGGCAATAAAACTCTTCATACCTGTTAACCCAGCAATTCTACTTCGAGGTCTACATCCAGAAGAAATTAAAGAAAAAGGGGAAAAGTCCTCCGTGTTCCAAAATATTCATAGCAGCTCTTTTTGTAGTGGAAAAGTATTGGAAATTGAGGGGAATTCCCCATCAGTTGGGGAATGGCTAAAGAAGTTAGGGAACATGAATACTATGGAATACTATTCTTCTATAAGAAACCATATTATGATCAGACTCTAGAGAAGCATGGAATGACTAATGGGATCTGATGCCGAGCGAAGGTTGTAGAACCAAGAGAACAATGTACACCTCAACAGCATTCTGAGATGGAAGCAGGTCCTCCTGGCAGTCCAGAGAGCTAGGACAACTGTATTGGACTGGCTATGGACTATATTATACTCATCCAATGGAAGAAGGAAAAAAAAACAGCAACAAACACACACACACACACACACAAACACACACACAGAACCCTTCAGAATCTGATGAACACTTTATAAAAGTTATCTATGTATTTCTTTTCCTTAATCCTAATTCCTCATACTAAAAATTACTAATCTGTAAGCACATTTATCAAAATATGAATATACAATGATAACTTGACTATTCACCACTGAGGGGAGGAAGGTGGGAAGGGAGGGTGGAAGGACATTTTGTAACTTAAAAATATACATGTGCATATGGATGAAAAGAAATGTTTTAAAAAAAAAGAATCAACAATGCTTACCACAGTGTCAATAAACTGATTAACAACAGTTTATTGACTGACAAGCTTTATAGAATGCAATAAAAATGTGTTAAGTCCAGAAAAGTGGGTGTCATCAATCTTAAGGAGAGCATTGAATGCCACATGAGAGAATCTGTTGGGCAAGAAGACAGCAAAGTTTTTGAACTAGAAGAATAGCATGTTCAGATGTGTTCATGATTGTAGCTTTTTTAATAAACCTTATTTGTATAATACTACAACTATACAAGGTATTATATATGTTTGTGTTTGTGTGTATATACATTTACACACACGCATATTAGATTGAGAGAGAAAGAGGGAAGACAACTGAATTAAGCATATATAAATACACTTAAATATTTATATTTAAATTTTTAATCTTTACAGCAATTCCACAAATTTGGTCCTATAGATTATTATTATTATTATTATTATTATTATTATTATTATTATTATTATTATTACTCCCATTTTGAAAGTGAGGAAACTTGGACTCAGAGCAGTTAAGTCCTTGAACATATATGTGGTAAATATCAGGAATGGGAGTGTAAAGCTTTCTTGACTTAGGATATAGTTTTCTGTCCTCTTTGGCATTCTATAATTCTAACTTCAGCTAATATAACAGTATTATTAAGAATGAATTAGAGGGGCGGCTAGGTGGCACAGGGTGGCTAAGTGGCACAGTGGATAGAATACCGGCCCTGGAGTCAGATGTACCTAACTTCAAAGCCAACCTCAGACACTTAATAATTACCTAGTTGCGTGGCCTTGGGCAAGCCACTTAACCCCGTTTGCCTTGCAAAAAAAAAAGAAAGAAAGAAAGAAAAAAAAAACCTAAAAAATTTTTAAAAAAGAATGAATTAGAAGTAAAGAATGTAGAGGCACAGTCTGTGACCTAGAGAGACCACTATACCCAAAGGAGACTAAAGACAGAAAGAAAAGTTCCATCCATACCATTGTACTTACAGCAGCACTTTTTGTAGAAAGAAAGAACTGGGGCCAAAAAAGGTACATCACTGGAAATGTCTGAATAAATTTTAATAAATGAATACAATGGAATATTTCTGTATCGAAGAAATAATGAATGAACAAGTGAATTAATGGAAAAAAGTATTTGCTTAGCACCTACAGAGTTTATATAATGGGCAGACTACTGAAGATATAAATGGAACCCCACAGCGATTCTGGCTCTAAAGAAATTCACCCTGTAACAGGGAAGATAAATAAAGCAGGACTGAGCTATAAGTCTTGTGGAAAAACCTGGTGGTCCTTTGGGTGCAAAAGAAGGTGGTGAAAACATGTCAATACAAGATATAAAGAATATAGAAAAACATGGCATTACATATGAACTGATTCAAAGAGAAGTAAAGAGTACAAGAAAAACAAAGGTTGCAATAGCATCTGGGAAGTCAGAAGAAAGAATAAACTTGGGGACAGAGAATTGAAAATTTGGTTTTGGAGAAATTAATAAGCAATCCAAGAGATTTTCTATAAACAACTGGAAGTGTGTAAATGCAAATTGGAAAAAAAAAACTACGGTTGGTCTTTAATATCTGATGAGCATCTTCATGGAGGGAGCAGTTAAAATCATGAGAATGAATGAGATGGTTAAAAGAATAGGTTCAAAGAGAGGATAAAAGAGAGCAAAGGATGAAATCTCGGCAAACACCTACTTGAGCATGTCAGAATAGAGGGAGATCTAGAGAAGCACTTGGAAAATGAAGGAATATAAATGCAGGAGGATAATCAGAAAAGCCTTGGGCCTATATTCCACAAATCAAATGTTATTGCAGGTACAGAGTTTAACTCTTAATTTTAACCATTAGCAGGAGGAAAAATATTACCAGCTAGTAAAAAAATACATAAAAAAAATAAAACTCAGCAGAAAATATAAAAGTCATTTATGTCATGCATGTTTTAAAATGGATAGTGTAGTTATAGTATGAATTATTTCTTTGCCTACAGATTGCATTGTTTCAATGCAAAAAATGAATTTTGTTATTCTTATTTTATACATGAAAAAGTTGAGGATCAGGGAGGAGTTTTACTTTCCCAAAATGACAAAGAAAACATAAATGATGGAAAAATACTTGAATCACCATCTAGATCCAAATCCAAAATGATTATAGTGTTATTCTTATTTTTTTGAAGAAATCTTTAATTTTATATGTGCATACTTAGTTTCCTGAATTCTGTATACTTATGTTTATAGAACTATCTATAGATGCATGCAGATTATATATATATATATATTTATGCATATGTAGAAAAATGTATTTAACATAGTAGGAATGATCATCTAAGTGTGAATAATTTATATATATATATGTAAAACTAAGAAATACAATAGATTACATTAATGAATAAGTTCATCTAGAAAATATGAATAGTAACAATCCAAATCTCAGAAATCTACTGGAGGGGATTTAGAAATTATATATTACAAATCATTCATTTTATAACTGAGAAAAAGAAAATTAAATGACTTGCCCAAGGTCATATAGCTGATAAACCTCAGAGACAGGCTATGAAACTAGGTTCTCTGAATATGAAATCTTTATTTTCCACAATAACTCACTTTATTAAACTGTAGTTCTTTCTATCTTTAGATGCCCTGGATTACTTTATCAAGGAAAAAAAAGCAAATAATAATGACCTAAACATAAAGATCAATTTATCCAAGAGTTGGAAATAAGTACACTTCAGTGAATGGAGAACTTGTATTATTTAAAATTAATTTAAAATCAGTGATTATAATCAAAGCTAGATGGGGAAGGGGGTAGGGGAAAAAACTTCCTAACAAGCATGCTTAATATCCACTATGGTAAAATGGTGGTTTTATTATGAATTAAAGAATAATTATTAAAATCTCAACTCAATTCAAACTCATGAAAACCATTAACTTAGTAAAAGGGGAATATGATACATATTTTAAAAACCAAGATATTAAAAAAGATACAAGATTAATTATATATCAATAAATTTCTTAATTTTTTCCATAAAAATACAGTTTTCTATAAGATTATATTCTCTGATTTTATCTCCATTTAGGTATTTTTGCAATAAAAATTTTATTATAAGGGCAATATGAATTCTGGGTCTCATTCTTCCAACTCCATTTATACTCCATTCAATCCCCATGAGGCAGTTGATTACTCCCTTAATATTTTTTGGGTAACCATAAAATGTTGGGTAGTAATGTCTCAAATGCTGTTGCATACTATTTCCCATGAGGGTGCTCCTCCCATTATCAACTGATGGCTTATTGTCAACCATAATTAATAAGCTTTAGAAGTTATTTACTAAGATGACATAATAGAATTGGTATGAAATAACCCAAAAAATCTGATCCAAGTTCTCCCACCAACACAGAGTCAAGGAGAAAGTGGATTTAGTGTATATCAAGAGGCTAACAAAACTTTTGATTACTATTTTTCCTTTTTCAGTATTTTTCATTACTCATGAAATGTTTCCAAGTTATAGCATAGTTTTATACTGGAATGCTCATAGAATTCCAAAGCTGCCTTTCTCAATGGTCCAATTTGTCCTATCCTCCTGATGCATACCCTGATATCATTCACTTACTTTCTTTTCTTTTTTTATTCAATTTCATTTTATTTTCAGTTTGAGATTTTCTTCCTTTTGAGAAGGCAAGAAAAATAAACCACATGAAGACATCTATCACAAATTTCTTTACTAGCCCTTTTTGAGAGAGAGAGAGAGAGAGAGAGAGAGAGAGAGAGAGAGAGAGAGAGAAAGGCAAAGAGGAAGACCAACAGAAGGGGAGGGGGAAAACCACTGATTTTCTTTTTTTGATTAATTTTTATTAAAGATATTATTTGAGTTTACAATTTCCCCCCCAATCTCACTTCCCTCCCCCCATGGAAAGCACTCTGTCAGTCTTTACTTTGTTTCCATGTTGTACCTTGATCCAAATTGGGTGTGATGAGAGAGAAATCATATCCTTAAGAGAAGAGACAACAATTCTAAAAGGTAACAAGATCAGACAATAAGATATCTGTTTTTTTTCTAAATTAAAGGGAATAGTCCTTGCACTTTGTTCAAACTCCACAGCCCCTTAAGTGGATACAGATAGCACTCTCCTTTGCAGACAGCCCAAAATTGCTCCTGGTTGTTGCACTGATGGAATGAGCAAGTCCTTCAAGTTTGAACATCATCCCCATGTTGCTGTTAGCGTGTACAGTGTTTTTCTGGTTCTGCTCATCTCACTCAGCATCAGTTCATGCAAATCCCTCCAGGCTTCCCTGAATTCCCATCCCTCCTGGTTTCTAATAGAACAATAGTGTTCCATGACATACATATACCACAGTTTGGTAAGCCATTCCCCAATTGAAGGGCATTTACTTGATTTCCAATTCTTTGCCACCAGAAACAGGGCTGTTATAAATATTTTTGTACAAGTAATGTTTTTAACCTTTTTTATCATCTCTTCAGGATATAGACCCAGTAGTGGTATTTCTGGTTCAAAAGGTATGCACATTTTTGTTGCCCTTTGGACTTAGTTCCAAATACCTCTCCAGAAGGGTTGGATGAGTTCGCAGCTCCACCAACAGTGTAATAGTGTCCCAGATTTCCCACAACCCTTCCAACAATGATCATTATCCTGTCTGAACCACTGATTTTCAAAGGACAGTTGCAAGATACTAAAGGAGAGTCACAACTTTTAGCTTTTATTCTATATTCTAGATCAAAACTTTTAAATGTGGAGTTAACAAACCTACTACTTTTTAAAAATATTTACATAGATATATTTCAATGAAACTTGACTTTTTTTACAAACCTATATAGTCCATGCATTGTAAGAAGAGGTCTGTAAGCTTTATTAGATTGTAAGAGTGGTCCATGACACAAAAATGTTTCAGAATGCTTGCTCATTTAGACAATGAGGAGAGGAAAGAAGACTTTAAGTTCCTCTTTCCTTCCTGCTTACACAGAAATTGTTTTCATCATCTGGCTCTATTGACACTTGAACCATCAAATGTAATTTAGACAACCTCCATACAGTGTGAATGACTAAATCGAATTCTAATGAATTTTATATTTTTAAATAAAATTTCATTTAAATTTTTACATTTCTTTTAATCATTTTAAATATTTGAAAGTTTGCTAATAAATCCATGTGATCATAAGGCTTTTGTCTTTTGGAGTTTATTTGTAGCTTATTTAGTTTAGTTCATTGAGATAAACTTATTTAAATTTCAATATTTTATTAATCTGTATTAAATATTCATATATATCCATTTATGTATCCATGTTTTAGCATGTAATTTGGCAAAGTAGTTTCTAATACTTTTTTATGTTCTCATCATTTTTGTTTTGCTTCATTTATTTTTAATTTTATTTTTGCTTTGTTTCTGAATTCTAAAGTTAGACATACTTTATTAGTTTTTAAAATCCTTCAGAATCTTTTTGTCAATTCAATAAAAGATTATTTTGCATTCAATTTCATCTCATATTTAATTTTCAGAATTTCTTTTTTGTGTTTAACTGGAGAATTTTGATTTATTGCCCACCCTCCCTTTTTTAAGACATATGTAGAATTCTATTAAAACCTTTCTTTTAAGGGGCGGCTAGGTGGCATAGTGGATAAAGCACCAGCCTTGGAGTCAGGAGTACCTGTGTTCAAATCCAGTCTCAGATACTTAATAATTACCTAGCTGTGTGGCCTTGGGCAAGCTACTTAACCCCATTTGCCTTGCAAAAACCTAAAATTGAAAACAAAAACGGAAAAAAAACCCTTTGTTTGAGCATTTTTAGTGATAAATTGTCTCATCAAAACTGTCTTTGGGGTGGCTAGGTGGCACAGTGAATAGAGCACTGGCCTTGGAGTCAGGAGAACCTGGGTTCAAATTCGACCTCAGACACTTAATAATTGCCTAGCTGTGTGGCCTTGGGCAAGCCACTTAACCCCATTGCCTTGAAAAATCTAAAAAAAAAACAAACCTGTCTGTTTTATGTTTAAAATGTTGGTATCTTGTCTCATTATTGTTATTTTCTTTCATGAAATGATGTATTATTTCTATTACTTGTTCTTTGAGGAATTTAAAAAAATAAACTGTTTAATCTCCATTTAAGTCTGCATCTCTTATGGAAAGGATCTTTATTAATGATAATTTTATTCTCTCAGTAAAGAATATATTTAATATTTGTTCCTTTTTCTATATCTTTATGAAGTTTTCAACACTTCAAGAAATGGTCAGTTGTTGTTTAGGTACCATTATAGGTGGGAAATATGTAGAGTCCTTTCTATTCCCATTTAGTAATCAATATGTTGTTCAGTATTTTTCAGTCATGTCAGACTCTGTGACTCCACTTGGGGTTTTCTTGGAAAAGATACAAAAGTGATTTGCTATTTCCTCTCCCAGTTCATTTTACAGATGAGAAAATTGAGGCAAACAGGATTAAGTGAATTGTCCAGCAACACATAGCTTATGGATATTTGAGGCTAAATTTGAATTCAGAAAGATTAGTCTTCCTTATTTCAAGTTCAGCACTTATCCACTGTGTCACCCAGCTGCGCTATGCCCTAATAGTTGTATCAGACAAATCAGGAATATATTAGAAATTTCTAAAATCTCCTTCAGACCCATAACTTATTTTTCTCTTTTCTCCATCATTTTTAACTTTGTTTCATCTTGGTATAAGGTGTACATTGAGAACCTTAAATATGAGATCTCTGCCTTCTATTTCTCCCTGCAATCCATTAAATTTTTCTTTAAGTACTTTTGCTATATGTTATGTTTGTTAAGAATTGATATCATTTCAATATCTATGGTGTTTTAAGTATGATGTAGATTCCCTTTTATTTCATTCAACCATGTTTACTTTCTATTCCCATGTGTGAGTACATAATTGCTATTCACTGCTTTTTTTTAGTTGATTGAAAGCATTAGAGTTATTTAACCCTTTATTTTAAGCCACGATATTTGAGGAATCTGATGATTCTTGAATGTCCTCGCTTTGACTTCAATTTTTTTTTTTTGCTTTTTGCAAGGCAGTGGGGTTAAGTGACTTGCCTAAAGTCATATAACTAGGTAATTATTAAGTGTCTAAGGTCACATTTGAACTCAGTTCCTCCTGACTCCAGGCCTGCTGCTCTATTCACTGTGCCACCTGGTTGCCCCATGACTCAAATTCTTAATTTGTCTTTGATCCCCTCTTCTAACTCTCCCTATCTGATCATTCACCATGTCATAGAAATCTTCTCACCTTGGAACTTTATTCTTTACCAGCAGCCTTCTCAAGCTGAAATTGACCCTTTCTCACCTGATTTTTAGCTTCTTTAGAATATAAACTCCCTGAGGACAGAAATTATTATTTTTTGCTTATATTTATATTCACAGAACTTACCATATGAAAAATAATAGCCTTTCCCTATGTCTACTATCAGAGTATTAAGAATGGTCTGGGGACAGCTAGGTGGCATAGTGGATAAAGCACTGGTCTTGGAGTCAGGAGGACTTGGGTTCAAATCCGGTCTCAGACACTTAATAATTACCTAGCTGTGTGGCCTTGGGCAAGCCACTTAACCCCGTTTGCCTTACAAAAAAACAAAAAAACAAACAACAAAAAAAAGAATGGTCTGATCTCTCTGCAGGTCTCCAGGCTTTCTGGGGCTTCTGGCTATCAGGTGAAGAACACTGCAGGTTTCCAGATCTTCTAGAGAATCAGTGGTCTCATTGTTGGCAGGTTTCCAGTTTCTTGATCTACATTTATACTGACTTCCCTGCTGGAGAAATCTCACAAGCTTCTGGACATCTTTTCGTTTAGTACTGGATTAATGATAGATTTTGTCATGATTTCTCTTTGGATTTCTTGATCATTATTCAGCCTACTCTATAGTTACATATTTCTTGAAGCATATGTGGGAGAGTTGGATTCATTAGTGAACTTTCATGTCTCCATCTTATTCATAAATTCAAAGAGGTTTTGTATATTTGACTGTTTGTTTCAATAAGCAATCCACATGTACAAACAATGACCCATCCCCTGTGATTGTGAAATGAATTGTAGAAAATCCATGGACATATTTCTGATTATGGCATGTATACTCATCCCCATTAGCATGACTAATCTATGTTCATTTAGTGGATGTTTAGAGTACCTGCCCTTCATATCCTGTAATTTCAGCAAGTGAAATGGTAACACTCAATTTAAAGTTTCCCTGACTTCTCTACATATGCTATATAATGAACTTTATTTTTCCATAAATACAAGGAAAAGCTAAAATTAAGATATATTTAAACAGCTTTGGCCTATCATCTATTTTAGTATGTATGTATGTATATATATATATATATATATATATATATAATTCTTTTCTTCTCTACTCAAGTTAGCAACAAAGTCAATGTCAACTGAATTATTTCTTCAAAAACAGGTTGCACACTTAATCACTCTAATTCATCTGTATCTTTGTTTCCTTGGCATTTATAAGTCTAATTAGTAGAAACACAAATGAGTAGTAGAAAGAACACAGGATCTCCCTGGGGAGGATTGTGTCTGGATGCTTCATCTACAATTCATTGTATGATCTTGGGTAATTCACTTTTCCTCCCTGATCCTCAGTTTACTCAATTGAAAAATGAGGTAGTAAGATATCAATATTCCCTAAATTTATCTCTCTAACTATGACAAACCAGTAACTCTTGTCTTTCAGACTATTCTTATAATTATTATCAAAATAAGAAACAAAGGTAGGAAGCAAAAAAGAATGGATCTACGGAAAACATAGCATGATGCTATTCCTGTGAAATTCATAGATCTGAATGTCTGTTTGAAAGAATGAAAAAAACTAAATACAATATAAATGGTATGGAGTTTCCTAACCAATGACAAGAACTTTCTCAGGAAACAAGGAAGGGGTATTGAGGAAGGCCAAGTACTATTTAGGAATCCTAGTGGGAGTTCAAAGCATACTTCCAACTAGGTTCCATGAAGTCGCTGGAACACAATTGGAATAAAGTAAACATTCCATTTTGTGGCTTAAAAGAAATACTGTAAATGTTAGTTTAAGCATGTGACAGTGTCAGAATACCTGCAGAGTCCCACAACATATTGTGTGAGATCTAACATCCGGCCCTGCCAGCTTGTGCCTATGAATTTGAAATTCCTCCATCAAAGCAGTGGGTCCCTGCTGCTTTCCCAAGCTTTAAAAGCTTCCTTCTAGATAGCAGCAGCATGCTTCAGCCTTGGAAAAAAATTCCAATAAAGCTGCTTAGACGGAGGAAGCTAACTTGAAAAAGCTTGGTAAAACATCACAAAAATAAAAAAAAATTAAAAAGCTTAGTTCCAAATAGGGACAGAGAGTGAACAAATGTCACTTCACAATTCATCAAACTTAAAAGCTTACACAGTTGATCCGATACCATATTTCAATTAAGGCAGTTTTTAAATTTTGGATGCCTTGCCCAGAAAGCCAGTCTATTCTTTCAAGGTGAAAAATGGGGCCAAATCTTTCTACAATACTGAAAATAGTTTAAAGTTTGGGTTCAGGAATTGACTGAGCTGGAGATGGGAAAGAAAGGACACTGATCATGTTGATGTCAAAAATTCAGATTGAACCTTTTGGTCCATTGAACTTCTGAAGTATTCTCATTCAAAACTCTTCATTGCATGTGAAATGTGAGAAGAAAATAGAGTAGGAAGCAAATGCTTCATGCTTAATCAAGTATAAAAAAATCAGAGCTCTATTAAGGTATTCTGATATGTTTGCTTTCCCACATAACAAGACTAGTGAGGTGGTACTATGAATAAAGTATTGGACTTAATTTGACATCTTGTCTCAGATACTTAGTAGGCATGTCATCCTAGGTAAGTCATTTAAATTCTATTCAGTTTTCACATCTGACAAATGAGGGAGTTGGACTGAATGGTCAGGCCCCCTCAAGAGCTGAATTTATGATCCTTTAATATATGCATCGCACTGATCATTGTTCATTCTCAAAAGAGATTGACAGCATGCACCTGAGAAGTCAATCATACTTATGATCCTGTTACCATTTTTTAAATATTTATATATGTTCTATGTTTGTATGTATTTATACGTTTAATCAAAATAAGAAACAAAGAGAGGAAGCAGAAAAGAATGAATCTAAAGAAAACAGCATGAGCTTTCCTGTGAAATTCATAGATCTGTTTGTCTTGTTTGAAAGATTAAAGAACTGCTAAATACATTAAAATGGCATAATTTGAAAATTATATGAAAAATTGATAATTTATAAATACTGAATGTCATGAATAATTTTATGTACAATGCATATTAATGATTATTGATAAACTATAGAATGCCTTTTCCTTTACAAAAACCTGATAATGGTTTCTACCAGATTTAAAAGGAATCAGGCACCCTGCATAATACTCATGTTATAGTATAATTCTGTCTTCCTTTAGTTGAATTGTTAAACAATCAATAAACATTTATAAATCACCCACTATTTACTTGGAGCTGTGGTAAGGACTGGGGATAGAAAAAAAGAGGCAGGGCACTAGGGTGGTGCAATGCACAGAGCACCAGCCCTGGAGTCAGGAGTATCTGAGTTCAAATCCAGCCTCAGACACTTAATAATTACCTAGCTGTGTGGCCTTGGGCAAGCCATTTAACCCCATTGCTTTGCCAAAAAAAAAAAAAAAAACCCTAAAAAAAAAAGAGGCAAAACATAGTCCCTGCTCTCAGGGAGCTTACAATGTAATGATCTACAACATGTAAATAAATATGTACATCGTATATGGGATAAACAGGATATGAGTAACAAAAAATACAGTAGAACTAAGGTATTGGGGAAAGTATACTATTTTTTATGGACTTTCAACGCTTTCATAATGTTAGGTAATCAGTTCTGCAAAAGATAGGGCTGCATGTATACTACACTAGATTTTAAGGAGTCACCATCCTCTTGGAAAACTGGACCCATGCCATGCCAGGCTTTCACAAAACCCATGCCAGTGTATTCTCAAGAACAGTTTGTACCCTAATCTTGATTTGTTCCCCAGAAAAATACATCAATATTAATGACAACGAATGTGACTAATCTTAATCCCATCAACTAAAATTTAAATCCATCTCCAGATGGGGAATGACTTAACAGCATCCTTTCCATAAAAGCTCCTCATCTAATAGAAAATGTTCTAATGTCTATGGCACACCCTTAAATGGATATGTAATGCAGAATTTCATTGTCAGAAACAATTTTAATTGCCCATTATCACTAGAACATGCATTTTTTGACTTAGATTTCCAGGAAACAGTGACTGAGTCTATTGGTTCACTAGTTCTACCCTCACTTATTACCAGGTAAAGTGGGATCCCAGATCCCTGACTCAGGAACAAGGCAGAATTCAATTTGATCATAGATTACTTAGTTGCCAGAGGTCCTGTTCATACATTTACCCCCTGAAAACAACCTACCTTAGAAAGCACTTACAAACTAAAACAGTCCACAAAAGAGGACTTTGCTCTTCCAGTCACAGAATCCCAGAGGTAAACATAATAGAATTTGTACAATTTGGGAGTTGGGAAGGATTTGAACCATCTTAACCTATCCATATATGAAAAGAATCACTTTTACCCAAAAGCAGCATGATGGTATAGCGCATAGAGAATCAGCCCTGAAATCATGAAAATCTGAGTTAAAAATATGACCTCAAAATCTTTCAAGTTGTGTGATCTCGTTCAGGTCACTTAACTAGACTTTGCTTTAGTTTTCTCATCTGTAAAATGGGGATAATAATAGCATCTACCTTCCAGGATTAGTATAAGGATCAAATGAAATGATATTTGAAAAGAATCTTCCACCTCACCATCTTTATACATCTGATGAAGACAAAATAGACTGGGACACTGTCATCTTCCTATTCCTGAACATTATGACCCTTATAATTGCCCCCAAATCACATAAGCTTATTGGGATGTCCCATCACACACCCCTAAGTTATATTAAGCCTCAGACTTCCCCTGAGGGAAAACCCACAACTTCCTAAGCTTCTCTTCCCACTTCTGAATAGATCAAATTGTTGAAAGGAAAATTATCTTTATATCAAGGATATATCAAGGATAAATCTGCCTCTAGGCATCTTTCACTCTTTACTTTTAGTTTGTTATCAAGTCAGGGAAGTCTGTTATCTCTTAGCTATGACAATCTTGCAAATGTTTATTCCCCTAGGTCTTTTTTTAATTTTCCTATCCCTTGCAAAAACAAAAAATAAACAAACAAGCAAAACACATAACTCCAATTCATTTAAGTTAACATTCATTTGACATAATCTCAAGGTTATTCACTATCTTGGTCTCCATCCTATATAGATAGCTGTTCACCATTTTACCAATTTCCTAACAACTGGCTCACCAAACAAAGCAGACTAACACAGATGTGGTCTACTCATAGAATTAGTATAGACCATAGATAACTATAGATTCAGAAGGATTATCACAGCCTAGTTCTTAGATGCAATCTTTCCTTTAATTCAGTCTAAAATTGCAATATTTTCTTTGGTCAGGATATCTTATTCATTCCTATATAAATATATACATATGTCTGTGTGTGTGTGTGTATGTGTGTGTGTGTACACACACATATATTTATAAAATTTAATTTCTGGAATGTAAAATGTATAAATATACATTCATATGTGTATATATATATGTACACACACACACACACATATATATATATATATATATATATATATTTGGCTTTTAGCATCATTAACTTCTGGAATGTGTTCAGATGAACTGTTATTTCTTCAATTTTTTTGAGCAAGACAAAATTGACAAATGAATTTTGGCACTAGAACATAAACCAGGACATCTGAAGAGTTGTAGATCTTTTGTTATGCCCCTCTAAATCTACAATTGAATTATTCTAAATTCTTAGGTGTCATTATCTTAGTCTCTGTTGAGTATTCCCACTCTTAGGGCAAGCCAAACACACAACTATGTCCATATAGGCAACCTATGGTGCTTCTATAATCCAGTGATTGCTTTTAATGTTCTGGGAACAAACAAAGACTCACTAACTGTTACAATGGACAAGTTTCTGTGTTTCAATTTCCTCATCTGTAAAATGGAATGAAACTTGATAATATTCCCTCTTTCTCCCAGCTCTAAATCTATGAGCTAATGAATCAGGACCTTGGTCAGAGTCAAGTAACTTTTGTCATAGACATGCCTTGTCAAAAAAGGGATTTGTTCAGAAGGCAGTCAAGGAAATAACTTCCACTGACCTCTTAAGCATTTCATAGCAGTCTGACAATTCCCACATTACTCTTAAAGTGAATTCTCTGTGGACAGAGGCAACTTTGCTTGATCTAGCAAATTTACTGACACCAATGATTAAGGATTCTTCTATGTCTCTCTCTCTCTCTCTCTCTCTCTCTCTCTCTCTCTCTCTCTCATCATTGTGATATGTCATGAATATATTGTAATAATAGCTAGTATCCAAATATTAGACATGGGAGCTCTGTCATGTTTTTCCTTTTGTAATGTAGTCTTTCTATGGATTCTTGAGATTTCTTAACCTAATTCTCATTCTCATAGAAAAATTGCATTTCCAAGTAAGACTACATTGCTATATAATGTTACAGGTGTCTGTCTGAGGTATCAAGATGATTTTTATTTAATGCTACCAGATTGAGACCCATTTGATGTAGAATCCTCAATATGAATCACTAGTAATTAGATCTCTAATAACATTTAACCATTAAATTTGAATTACTTTTTTTTTTTACAAAGAAGATATTTACTGACAACACATAGTAAGAAGTCCCAAAATTCTAATACCTAGAGAAACACATTCCACTATCTGACTTCAATAGCTTGGAAGGGTGGGATCAAAATTAAATCAATTTCTACAAAGCATCCCCCCACCATGAAGTTTACTTTCAAGTTCAATAGAATTTAATGAGTCTTCATCTTAGATATTCCCAGGTTTTGCTCTCAGAAAAGGCTTCTCTAGTCCCATTTGTCTAATGATCCTTAATAAAAACCAGGAAAGAACTTAAGAAAAGAAGCATGGTGAATCAAGAACTGATCCATCTAGATTTCAATTCTAATGCTGACTGTGTGACCCTGAATAAGTCACTTAACTTCTCACTGTCCTCAAGTCACTGAAGGAAGATTCTTCATCCAGGAGTTTCCTATATTAAAGAAATAACTAGATTGGTCATTGTCTATTTATTCATATATGTGGATAGATTGGATGGATGGATGGATGGATGGATGGATGGATGGATGGATAGATGATGGATAGATAGATGGATAGATGGATAGATTATGTAAGCAGTCAGACAAATAGATAGATAAACAGATAGGAAAATGTCAGATAATTACAAACTTCATGTACCTCGCATTTATCTATTTTATATGTGTTCTTCCCAATTTGAATATAAACCCCATGAGGGAAGGAAGATGTAGTGTTTATTGCTATGATGTTTTTTACCCTACTTCATCACCCCATTGCACAGAGTACACATTGGTTAAATTCTTGTTGATGGATGTATATATATATATATATATATATATATATATACATATATATATATATCAATGCTTACCCATTATAGATAAATTATAGATAAATTATAGATAAATATATAAAGAAACTATTTGTCACACAATTCACAAACCTTGAAGCATGATGAATTCCAAATGGCAGCAATCATCATTATCATCATTAATCCTGAGAGTTCTCTGGCTCACTATTATGATTTGATTCCCTTTAGAATCTTACTATTTTATGTCAATATTATCCCTATTACTGTGGGTAGTGCTTGTCTTGCCTTTAATGAGAACTCTTCGATCTGGGTTTGATGGGTATACCAAACTAACCAGCTGGCATAGCAGATATGCCTGGAGTTGGGAAGACATGAATTTAAATCTGTTCTTATACACTTAGTTGTGTGATGATGGGAAGTCAGTTAATCCTTTTTTGCCTCAGTGTCTTTATCCATAAATTGGTTAGAAAAAGGCAAATCACTTCAGTATCATTGCAAAAACAAGCAAAAAATTTAAACTAAGCAAAACAAAAAAAAGTGGGTCACAAAGAGTCAGATGTGATTGAATCATTTAAAGAACAAATACTCTGAGTTTTAATGTGTATACTCTATCATCTACAATTCTAAATTGAGTGAACTGCACTGGAAAAGTTCTTATATGTTATAAGGCCTTGTGCCTGACTAATCATCACCATCTACACTACCATCATTATCAACCAAAACAATTAGCATTTATATAATGTTTTAAAGTTTGCAAAATTGCTTTACAAATATCTCATTTCATCCCTAAAATAACTGTAAGCTGTAGATGCTCTTATTATTTTATTATATTATTCTTATTTCACTGCTGAGGAAACTGAAGCAGACAGAAGTTTGTCACTTGCCCAGAGTCACAAACCAACAACTGAGGCTGATTTTCTTGATCCCAACACTCCTTCCACTCCTCCAATCAGCTGCTAAAATTTATGAGAAATTATTTCAAAAGGAATACAGGGGGGAAAGGAAGATAAGAGAGAAGGAAATATATGGGGAAAGGATTCAAAAGGTGTTCCTGGGCAGCTTTTTAGAGAACCAATTGGAAATGCCTATTCAGGTCACAAATCCAGGAATTTGAGCAAATATGTAAAGAGCTGGACACTCAAAGTAGAAACAAAAGTAAATTTAGTCTCAAAAAAACTCCTCTTTGGATAGATCATTGGACTTGGAGTCAGAAATGCATGAGTTCTAGTTCAGACTTTGAAGCTTCCTGTGTGACCCTGAGAAAGTCTCTTAAGCAGTGTCTAAGTTTTTCATTTGTGGAAGGGAAGAGGGAATAAGCATTTATTAAATAAATATCTACTTTATTCTCGGACAGTTCAATGTGTTTTACAAATATTATCTCATTTGATCCTTAGTATTATTATCTCACATTAAAATTGAGAAAAGTGTTGAAAATATGACGAAAATAGAGGTTGAATGCCATGTCTGGTGTCACATAGCTGGAATACATTTGAGGCTATATTTAAATCCAAACTTTCTTGACTACAAGACAACTGTACCTACCTGAAATTAATAATAACACTTATCTTTCAGGGTTCTTTTGAATATAAAATGAAATAATATTGATAAAACATTTTTCAGGCTTTACAATTGCAAAAATATACATACATTATATATGTATATATGTTATGTTCATTTTTGTGTAAGTCACTGAGCATGCTAAGAAGAACTGTCAGTTTCTTCATCTTGTTCCCCAAATGCAAAGAAATACTCTCCTTACCTTTGTTTTGTTTTTGCTTGGATATTTCCATATCTTAACTTGTGAGATTTACTACCTGTGTGACCTTGAAGAAGTTAACTAACCTCCATGAGCCTCAGTTTTCTCATTTGCAAAATGAGAGGATTAAACTAAATTACATTTGAGATCATTTCCTTTTTTTAATTGTTTTTTGTTTTGGTATTGCAATGGGATTAAGTGATTTGCCTAAGATCACACAGCTAGGTAATAAGTGTCTGAGGCTAGATTTGAACTCAGCTTCTCCTGACTCCAGGGCCAATGCTCTATCCGCTACACAACCTAGCTGACCATTTGAGATCATTTCCAACTGATCTTCAGTGAATAAAAGATCAGCCTGCCTGGTCTCTTGAAGGGTCATTGATACCTAATTCAAGAAATAAGCATCATAGAGAAGAGTTCCTGAATCCCAGGGGGGCTCAGTCATTGTGAGAGTATCTTTTCCAGAGACCACAGATGTTGACAGCACAGAATTGGCCAGAGAAGTGACAATAAAACAAGGTTGCAGAAAATCTGCTCTAGGGATGACCTTGAGAAGTTCAAGACTTTCCAAATACGTTTTGAGTGTTAAAAGTATGCTAGTTCCTGTGTGAGAACCTTGCCAGTTTATAAGCAGTTTGTTATCTGGACATCTGGTTGTAATGTTTACTTTTGCTGTCTATCATTTCAAATCCCAGCGGTTTGTCTCATTTACTGTTGTAGTTGAGTCATTTTTTTAGTCATGTCTGACTCTTTGTGACCTGAATAGGCATCTTCATGGCAAAGATACTATAGTGGTTTGCCATTTCCTTCTTTTATCACATCCTTAAGTCTGGATTCAGTACATCTCTTGGATAGGTACTTCCTGATAGTTTCATGGTTTTTTTCAACCATCCTCTTTTATCTTTTTTAAAGAATTCTTTTCAGCTTTAGACCTAATGATTTTTTTCAAGCTGAGAGTCTTACTTTTTCTTCAATTGAACTAGGGAAAAATCCTATACATATAACTACTTGTATCCTGCTGATACCATTGGATTTTCTTTTAAATCACTACTACCTACAACTCAACTTTTGGAGTCCAATAATGTCATAGGTTGGCCTTTAAGAAAATCCCATAAAGTCTTCTGATCTTTCTTTTTTATTTATTTACTTGTTGTTAGGATTTCTTCTGTATTGACTATTAATGATGTTCAGAAGAAGAAAAGACTTCTGGACTAAATCCATTTGTGGCATAGATGCTTCGCCCCCCCCCAAACCTGAGGTTTTTAAACTTATTTTGACAAAGTTGAGAATACTATTTCAAATAAGGAAGAAATGATGTTGCTTCTTTTACAGCAGGATGGCATGTAGTGATTATTGCATTTTAAGATATTTTAATAAGCTATTTAGCCATATGGCTTGTCATATGTCAGTTTATTGCCTTTTGATCTCAATTTCTTCATCTCTAATTTGGGAGTCCTTTGGTGAACTCTGAAGTTCTTTCAAGTTTAAGGCCCAAGAACCAATGAACAAGAACAGGGAATTCTGGGGTTCATGCACCTTTTAAGAAGTCAGTAGGAAAAAGATTCTATAAATTAAGGAGGGAAAAATTACAGCCTTATTTCAGTAAAATTAGTTTCCTTTGTAACTCAATGCATTCTAATTTTTGCATTTAAAATATTATTCAAAGAATAGGTCTATAATTTTTTTTTAAATTGATGGGAGTGATTTGCCAGTTATAAGCAAGGTTAACCTTGTTATTTCAAAGATTCCTTATTCTTACATTTTTTTTCATCATTTTGACTGGCTTTCTCTGCAGAATCTCAAGTTGACCAGTAATTAATAATTATCCTTGGAGCACTAAAGCAAATGCTAAGGAGGCTTCAGTTATACAAGCTCTTTACAATGAATAGGTTTATCAAGTTCCTGTAATGAGCAATCTAATCTCCAGCAAAATTTCAGACAGAGGGCTAGATTTGAAGGTAGAAAGACCTCAGTTCAAATCTTGTCTTGGATACTTGCTTGTTGTATGACATTGAAAAATTCACTATAAGGGGAAGCTAGGTGGCATAGTGGATAAAGCACCAGCCCTGGAGTCAGGAGTACCTGGGTTCAAATCCAGTCTCAGACATTTAATAATTACCTAGCTGTGTGGCCTTGGGCAAGCCATTTAACCCCATTTACCTTGCAAAAAAAAACCTAAAAAAATTCACTATATTTCATTTTTATTGTATTCAACTTCAAATTGGGCATATTAACACCTTCCTTATAGGTTTTGTTGTAAGAATCAACTGAGATAACATATATCCTCTCCCTTAATTCTAGTGACTTCTCTCTATTAACTCTAATCTATCTTGAATGTTCTTTATTTCATGTAGTTGTTAGCATGTTATATCCTCCATTAGATCATGAGTTTCTTGAGATTTGGGGCCATTTTTTTCCTTTTCTATATATTCCATCCTGAGACCAATGCTTGAATATAGTAGATGATTCATAAATGATTGTTGACTAATATGTACAGATTTTAAGGTACATATAAAAGTTAGCTGTTATTTGTTAGCTATTACCCTTCCAATGCCTGCCTAGTGATGAGCATGAGATGGTAAATGCCAAGTCTTTTTTCTCATTTTAGCATTATATATACAGTATTGGAGAGGAAGTAGAAGATCATCTTTTCCCAAATCTCTCAATTTACAAATGAAGAATGAAATACTTTGAAGTATTTATAGGTCCAAATAAAACTCAGAGATAAGCTAGTTCAACCCAATTATTTAACAGATAAGGAAACTTGAGCCCAGAGATATTATCTAATTTTATACAAGGTCACTCTCAAAATTAAAATTTAATGACAAGTCCATTGACTTCAGAACTATATCTTTTCCCATTATTCCTGTTATCCTTCCCTGAATGGTTAATCAGAACCTTAAAGTAACATCTAGCATTTATATGCAAAGCTTTTAAGTTTTAGAAGTATAACTAGGTGGTGGAGGGGATAGAATTCTAGGTCAGGAGTCTAGAAGTCTCATCTTCCTGAGTTCCAATCTTGTCTCAGACACTTGCACTCAAACACTATTTGCCTCACTTTTCTCATATATAAAATAAACATAGGTTTATTTTGGTATTTACCAATAGCTATTTACCAATAGCTTTTGATCTATTGATTTTACCAAAAAAGGGGGAGGATATATATTATCTCAGTTGATTCTTACCAAAAAACCTATAAGGAAGGTGTTAATATGCCCAATTTGAAGTTGAATACAATAAGGAAATGGCAAACTACTCCAGTATCTTTGCCAAGAAAACCCAAAATGGGGTGACCAAGAATGAGACACAAGTGAAATGATTGAACCAAAAAAAGGGGGGAAATTGGAAGGCACCTTACATCTGTTAGCTCATCACAAAAGATAAGTGCTGTTACTATTCCCATTTTATAGGTGAGGAAACTGAGGCAAAGTGTCTTATTCAGGCTCACATTGCTAAAAAGGATTTGAACTCAGATCTCCCTGACTTTATATCTACCACTCTATTCAAGGAACCCCCTAATAGCAAGAAGAATATGTAAGCCACAATCCACTGCAGTTTTGTCCTCACTTTAAAGGTGTTCTTATCTTAGGCATATCTAGTCTTGTTTCCATCACCTGGATTGGGACCTCTGTATATTCTTAACCTCCATCTTTCATATATATATATATATATATATATATATATATATATATATATATATTCTGAATTAGCAATCTTACCCATCTATTCTCTTCATTGGCTCTTTCAGTTCTTGCTTTACACTGTTATCTCCTCCTATAAATTATTTCCTAAGATGTTTCATATCCAAGCACTTTGAACCTACAAACTTTGAAGAAAGGGCAAGAACAATTGTCCTTGGTCATAGGACCATAGATTTGGAGCTAGATGCAAACCTGTGTATTATCTACTTCAATTCATTATTTTACATCGAATGAAAATTATTAAAAAGGTTCCCTGACAAGGTGATTTGGGTAGAATAGAGAAGAACAGTGATTTAAACCCAGATCATATGCCCTCCTCCAAGTTTCCACAGACTACAGAAAGAGTCTCCTCTAGAGAGATTTGGTGAATGATTGAAACTGTTTGGACCATGGGAGAAGAGTCACCTTCTGCTCCCTAGGAACTGATCTCATTAGTACCTGGAAACTTAAAGAAGTATCTATAGAATCATTTGATAATCTTTATAATTAGAACAGCAAGAGAATTTATGAATGATCA
This sequence comes from Macrotis lagotis, assembly GCF_037893015.1. NCBI lineage: Eukaryota > Metazoa > Chordata > Mammalia > Peramelemorphia > Peramelidae > Macrotis > Macrotis lagotis. The sequence goes on along the minus strand of NC_133659.1, from coordinate 302,107,065 downwards.
TGAACAAATCATTCATTTTGTCAGTGAGGAACCTAAGACCATGAGCAGGTAATTGCCTTGCTTGCAGTCATATAGCTAGGATGGGACAATGCAATGATTTGAACCCATGTCTTCGGGCCCAAGGGCAGCTAGGTGGCACAGTAAATAGAGAAGTTAACTGGGAATCAGAAAAATTCATCTTCATGAGTTGAAATTTGGCCACTTTCTATCTAGGTGACCTTGGAAGTCACTTCACCCTATTTGCCTCATTTTCTTCATCTATAAAATGAGCTGGATAAATAGCAAACTACTCCAATATCTTTGCCAAGAAAAGCCCAAAAGAGGTCACCAAGAGTCAAGCAAAAAATAATCTCTAATCCCAGAACCAAAACTTCCCATTGGAATTTGTAACTTTACCTCCCTTTATATCTGCATTTTAAAATTTTATTCTATAAAAGAAAACAGAAAAGATATTAATTAAAATGAGTGTTTCCTATAAAACTGTCAAGTTGTGCAGTTCTTTTGAAGCGTGCATTTATGAAATGGCTAATTAGTCATATGTTTTCAGACCCTTGCTCATCACTCAAATAAACTAGTGCTGGTTTGTTTTAAATAAAATTTGACTTGAAGGCAAAATATGCATTTGATAAGATAAAAATTAGTCAACATATCAATGTGTTCTAGATTTCTTGCTATGGTTTCAAAATTATAATAATTCACATTTATCCAACATATCAAGGTTTCAAAGCACTCCTAATGACAATGCTCCAAAGTAGGTATTATTGCCATTTTATAGAGTAAGAAACTCAGAATGAGAAGCCAGGTAACAGGCAAGATTATACAGCTGTAAGGATTTCAGCTGGGATTCAAATACCTAACTTGGTGAAAAAGAAAGATGGTTCACTCTTTCCATGAATACAAGCTGCCCCTTTCCACTGACTTCATTTCAAACTTATATTAATAATTGTTGATTAACTGATCAAATGAACTGACTTCTGTTACAACTCTATGTGTTCATAAAACTCAAAATAATTAGGAGTTGTTATCAAAGTTCCAGAAACTGGGATGGGATCTGCCACAACAAAAAACACCAATATCAAAACATCTGGATGAAAGGAGAAAACTGCAATCAATCATCTGAATGAATTTTTCTACAAAACATGAAAACAACTCTATGCTTGGCTGCCTCTTTTCTTTATCTCTGGATGTTTTGACACCCTAGTTAGAAATCTCTCTCTCAGTTAAGCTGAATCTAGACTTAGAAAGAGTTTAATAATAAAAAAAGTCAGTATTTCACCAGAATTATATAAAAATCAGTTGAAATGATTCTTATTGCTCTTGAGCTATTGATTTTACCAAAAGCAAAAGTTCACCGAATTTTATAATTGGAAATTATTTCAGAGGTCATTTATACATCCAGGCAAATAGATAGTTAATCATTTATAAGATAATATTGTCTAAAATGGACAATCCAGCCAATTTTTGATGAAGATATTGAAATTTTAGGATAACAATTATTAGAAATTCTCCAGTCCAAACCTCTAGTCTAGATTAGGCCCAGAAAAAAATTGACAATGAATACATTATCACCATGAACAAATAATTCATTTTTCTGAGATTCAGTTTTTATAATTTCAAAATGGAAATGTTAATAGCATAGTAATTATTGAACAGGGTCATTGTGAGAATCACAAGAAGTATGTGCAAAATGGATAGCAAGCCTTACAGTACTAGATATGTCAGCTATTGTATTACTACTATTACTGCTACTGCTACTGTTGTTACTACAACTCTTCCTCCTCCTCCTCCTCCTCCTCCTTCTTCTTCTTCTTCTTTCTCTACTACTACTACTACTACTACTGTGACTACTACTACTATGACTAGGACTACTACTACTACTACTACTACTACCACTACATTGATGATGGTGGCTACAACTACTACCACCATCACCACCACCACCACCACCCCACAACTACCAACATTACTACCACTATTACCACTACCACTATCACTATTGCCATGACAACCACTATACTACCACTACCACTACCACCACAACTACCACTACCACTACCAAAACCATTACCATTATCATTACCACTTCCACTACCACTTCCATTACCCTTATCACTACCACTACCATTACCACTATCACTACCACTTCCACTACCACTTCCACTACCACTTCCACTACAACTATCACTACCACTACCATTACCACTATCACTACCACTTCCACTACCACTATCACTACCCTTACACTACCACTACCACTGCCACTACTACTACCACTACCACCACCATTACCATTATCATTACCACTTCCACTACCACTTCCACTACCACTTCCACTACCATTTCCACTACCACTACCACTACCACTACCATTACCATTACCACTACCACTTCCACTACCACTATCACTACCACTGCCACTACCACTACCACCACCATTACCATTATCATTACCACTTCCACTACCACTATCACTACCACTACCATTACCACTATCACTACCACTTCCACTACCACTATCACTACCCTTACATTACCACTACCACTGCCACTACCACTACCACCACCATTACCATTATCATTACCACTTCCACTACCACTTCCACTACCACTTCCACTACCATTTCCACTACCACTATCACTACCACTACCATTACCATATCACTACCACTTCCACTACCACTTCCACTACCATTATCACTACCACTTCCACTACCACTTCCACTACCACTACCACTACTACTACTACCACTACTACTCCTTGATAATCATTTCACAGAATGTTAGAATTAAAAAGGACCTAAAAGATCCTAAACTTATGTCCCTTAAGAAGAAATACAGTCTCAGAGAATCGAAGCACTCTGTATAATGTCACAAGCTATTTACTGGCAAAATTGAGACCAAAACCTCGATATTTTGATTTTAATGCTGAAGAAAAGGGTACAAGCACTTATTTCTCACCTCCTCTTTTTCAACCCTGTGCTACATTCTTTTTTTTTTTTTTGTAAGGCAATGGGGTTAAGTGGCTTGCCCAAGGCCACACAGCTAGGTCATTATTAAGTGTCTGAGGGTTGGATTTGAACTCAGGTACTCCTGACTCCAGGGCCAGTGCTCTATCCACTGTGCCACCTAGCTGCCCCCCTGTGCTACATTCTTTACAGTTACTAGCTCATTTGATTCTCACAACAATTCTGGGAGGTAGGTGCTGTTATTTCTTACATTTCATAGATGAGGAAACTAATGCAAACAAAGATTAAATGACTTGTGCAGAGTTAGGTAACTGTGAAAGGAGATTTGGTAGATAGGTAAATAGATAGGTAAATAGCTGACTCTGCTTTTCTTGACTGGGCCAAGCCCTCTATCCACTGAGCCATCTGGGCCAGAGCAACCTTTGTTATGCCACCTTCTTTATCCTTTTGTTTATAGTCAATAGCACTGTGGGAGCAAAAAGAAGAGTCAGCTTCAATCAGATCATTAATTACCTTCCCTGCCCTATAACAGTAGAGGGCCAGAAAGACTATGAGCTTTGGATCAGTTGTTTATGTTGGCCTCTATGCCAATCTGAGCAGGTAAAAGAAACTCAGTATCTTTCCAGCTGATCATGAATAAAGTTTTTGCCACATATCTTCATTCTATAACTTGAATTACTGTGAATTCCTAGAAGTGTTGCCAAATCCATTATGTGCCATTATGATCCTATGACTTTACTTCACCCTTAAATCTCCCCATTCCCATGGCCTATCATTTTCTTCTATTAACAACCTTGTCATCTAGTGATCGATACCATATAATAGCTATTACCTTCCCATCTTTTCTCCTTTATGAATGGTTTCTCCACCCCATTTTAAACTAGGGTAAAATGTTTAGTATTTTATTTTTCTTCTCTGCTCTAGGATAACAGACTATAGTAGTTTTAGGGGATTTATTTTAGGTTTTTTGCAAGGCAATGGGGTTAAGTGGTTTGCCCAAGGCCACACAGCTAGGTGATTATTAAGTGTCTGAGGCCGATTTTGAACTCAGGTACTCCTGACTCCAGGGCCGGTGCTCTATCCACTGTGCCACCTAGCCGCCCCTGTTTTAGGGGATTTTTAAGTGCTTTGGTTGTTTTTTGCTAATACATTAAACACTAGGGTGGGGATAAAAAAAAGGGGCAAAAATACTTGCATTTTCCTAATAAATATCAGTCCTACAATCATATTTATGGAGAAATATCCTTGTCTTTTTAAATTCTTCCTTCTCTACTTTATTGTCCTTTACATCCCACTCTTGTCTATATTCAAACTATCTAACTTAGTTCAGGTTGGATACAGACAAATTGGGCTTCTTACTGGTTCCTCCACACATTTTATCACCGATCTCCATGTCTGTGTACACGCAGTTTTCTCTGTTTCTAGACTGCACTCACCTCTTAAAATCTGTTGTTTCCTTCAAGACTCACCTCAAACACTACTACCTTCATGAGTCTTCTCCTGACCCCATGCTTCTGCTTTCATTTCTCCTTTTTTCATGGAATTATAGTGTGATGTAATGGATATAGAATTGGCTATGAACATGGAGTACCAAGGTTCAAGACTTACCTCTGGTTGGAACTCTGTAATTGTGTAAAGCTATTTAACTACTTAATATTTTTTAGAAAGTTTTATAAGATATAATATTGCAAAAAAGTTATTGGCATGCATTGATAGTGAAAGATCCCATATTAGACTTTTAAAATCAAATTTCTAGTCCCTATCTGTAAGGAGTGTATGTGTATACATCTATCTATCTATCTATCTATCTATCTATCTATCTATCTATCTATCTATCTATCTATACACACACACACACACACTATATATATAGTGTGTGTGTGTGTGTGTGTGTGTGTGTGTGTGTGTGTGTGTGTGTGTGCATGTGCATATTCATATACCTCCATCTACCCCCAAGTACTCTCAGGGACAGAAATGTCAGACATTCTATTTCTACTATCTATACATCAGCACATAGGTGCTTAATAAATACTTCTTAGTTGATGAATTTAAACTATTAATTAAACCATTGACAACTACTAACAATTTAATTTCAAGGGATTTCAATGCATTATCCAGAACAGCCCATTTTCTAAACAGTTAGCATCTAAGGAAATAGCATTTGCCTCGCTCACCTTAGAAACTCTTGTACTGGCAAAAGATCGGCTGTGAATGTCCTAGTTCTTCTCAGCAACACAATGATCCAAGCCATATACAAAGGATTCACAAAGGAAAATGCTAAACATAACCAGATTAAAAAAACTGACTTTGCGGATTGAAACAAACTTTTTTCAATTACTTTATTCTTTCTTATGGCCCTTTTTTTCCATTTGATTTGTTTCTTTTTCCACAACTGAGATGAACATGGAAATATGTTTTAAATGTTAGCACATACATAAACCAAATCAATTTGCCTACAATTTTCAGAAGAGGGAAGGGGAGGGAGGAAGGAAGGGAAAAACTTGGAATTCAAAATCCTATAAAAAACTATTGCTAAAATTCTTACAATATGTAATTGAGGAAAAATAAAACACTATTTACATGTTTTTTTTTAAAAAAAGAAAGTCTTATAATAGATTTAGGATAGTCCTATTCTTCCTTGGGAAATGCCCTTTCTCTTTGTTGTCGCTCCTAAATTTCTTCTTCTAGGCTTCAGGACAGATGAACCCTTTAATTATAGGAACATACATCTAGAGTTTTGAAGGCATTACAGAAACTATCTGGTCCTATTCTTCTGTTTTACAGCTAAGGAAACTGAAGTGCAGAAAAGTCAAGTAATTTTCCAAATTTGCCAAAGATCACAGGAATAAAGACTATCAGGCACCGTATTTGAACCCATGTCTCCTGACTCGAGGGCTACTGTTCTTTTTTCTATTTTTCCGTGTTGTCTTTTTCCTTACCTCCTGAATATCTCCGTGTTCCATATTTCAAAACTCTTCCTTTCCATTGCTTCACCCCCCTGGGTTTGAAGTAATTGGTTTGGGACTATAGTGAGGGCTCATCCTGTCCTTGTCTATGAAGAAGGATTCTTTAAACTATTGTCCTAGTCATCAGGGTTACCTGCTCTCTGAAGACCATTGGTTGTAGCATCATTTGTAAGGTTAACGTCACCACTACCTCCATTCCACCTGCCAGATCCAAAGTAGACCGCTGCCAATTCTGGGTGTCCTCTTCCTATCTTAAAAAAAAAAAATATATATATATATATATATATATATATATATATATATATATATATATATCTGCTAGGGGCTATTTCTTTAATGTCAGATTCTGCTTCTCAATTCTTTGGAAGGAGAAAAATGACAGAAACCCCCTGGGGTCTACAAATTATTTTTCTGAGTTTCTCTCCCTCTAATCTTATCCTTAATCCCAGATTGCTGATCACAGGCCCCTCCCCTAGTAGTGGGTGGCTTTAGACTCTAATTTTCATAACATAGAAAAAAATATGTGGCGCACACATCCATTGCCTCACATGCATAAGGACATAGAACCATGGAACCACACCCATATTCCAAAGTAAGTACAAAAACACAATATGAAGCCAAATAAAAATTCTTTGAGATCATCTGTTATATTCTGTTTTACATTGCCAGCTGGTACTTTCCATGAATTAATTGTCAAAAGTTATCTATGATTGCAATAGAATCCACTTAAGTAGATGTCATCTATTTGGACCTAAAAGAAAGCTCAGAGGTCAGTTAATCAAATCTCATTTGCAGATGAGGAAATAGGGCTCAGAGGTAGAATTTGAAGGCAGATACTTGGGTTGTAGAGTTATTGTGTATTTTCCAAAATACTAGTGCCAGGTCACAGGGTAGAAACAGTTCTGGTAAAAATAGTTAAGGAGAATGTCTTTATACAACATTCCTCTCATTTTAATCAAAATAATGTGCATGTCATGACCTTATTCAATTGATGTCATAGTTTTCTTTGGTTATGAAGGACAACAATCAAACAAATGACAGTCCTCATTCACCTATCACATGTCAGAGATAAGGAAGTCTAGAGATATTAAATGGCTTGCCTAAGGTCAACTGGAAACAAGGAACTGAAAGATTTGAACCTTTGATCCAAATCCCATAGACTTTTCACTGTTCCATGCTAATCTATCACCAAACAAGACTTGAATTATAAAATTCATGATGAATAACCCCACCATTTAGCAAAGAAACCAACCATCTAGTTACTACTTCCAGTTTTGAATTATACTACAAGAAGACTGTAGCCATTCAGTCAAAGACAGCAAGCTGAATAGAACCTAGAAAGAGAAAGGATACATTCATACCATTCAGGTAAAATAATTTCCCCCTTTTCAAACAACAAGGATTCAACCTACACTTGAGTTATTTTTCATATTCTGTGTTTATATCCTGCACCATCATTTTCTACCAAGCATCATTTGGGAAATTATACCACTCAAAAACAAAATCTTTCCACTTAGAAATGAAAAACAACAGAAGTTCTTGGAGTTTTTTTCATTGGAGGTGAACCATTCAATCCCTTAATTTCTCAGGCTAAATGATTACTGTTCCAGAACTTTATTTTTTCCTTTCTTTACAAAAGAAGAAAATATAGTTAGGAAAGGAGAGATGATTCATCCATCTCTTTATTTGAAAAAGTAGTGATTAAAGGTTGAGAAT